>NC_033636.1:6231308-6236417 GCF_001540865.1 Ananas comosus
AAGCAGAGTCCCGCCAGGCGGCCCGCCTGCGCTCCGGCGCACCCGCTGCCAGCCGCCCCCCGGCGCCTCCCCCGCTGTCGCCAGCACGCAGCGTCACTCGGCCCGCCACCGCGGCTCGCCGCGTGCTGCGGGGCGGTGGAGAGAGAATGGAGAGGACCGGAGGGAGGAAAAGTGGGCGGTGGCCACGGGGTGAGAGCAGCCGGGCGCGGGGGGAGGGAGTAACAGACGGAGGGAGGAGGGCCGAACCCGAACAGCCCCCGCCGGGCGCGGGCCGAGAGCCCCCCATGGGCGACCGCACCCGCCGGGCCGGCGTCCGCGTGCGTGGGGTGGGCGAGCCAGGGGGGGGTCTCCCGGGGGGGCGGCTAGGGAGAGAGGGTGCCGGGCTAGGAGAGAGGGGCAGAGAGAGTGAGAGAAGGGGGGGGAGGGGGGGGCAGGTGGGGGTGCTCCCTCTCTCTCTGTCTGCTCTCTCTCTCTATCTCTCTCTCTCACTCTCGCTCTCTGTCTGCTCTCTCTCCCTCTCTCTCTCTCTCTCTCTCTCTCTGCTCTCTGTGGGTCCCGCCGAAGGCCTCCGCCAAACGCGGGGAGGCCCCCCTGGTGCTCGGCGGGCGCACATGGTAGGCCCCTCCCCTCTCTCTCCCTTTCTCTCTCTCTCTTCTGCTCTCTCTCTCTCTCTTCCTCGGTTCTCTCTCTCTCCCCCTCTCTCTGTATGCTCTCTCTCTCTCCTCGGGCAGAGCTGAGCAGGGGAGGGAATTGCTGGCGAGACGACGCGTGGCCAGTTGAGGGTTCGCCTTTTATTATATGTATAGATAGGGAGAAAAAATTCAATTATATTTACAACTTCATAGCAACCGGCGAAGCTCAAAGGCTATGACAAATCACGAGCAAAGATGGAAATGGTATGAAAGTGATGGAGAAGTTGAAGGCGCAACCCGTCGTAGGTTTCGTGTAGTTAGTGTTTGTGGTCATCACAATGCCGACCTGTTAAATATAAAAATATTTAAATATCGTTATCTACTACTGTCTTAAACTTTTGAACGCAACGATTGTTTCATATAATTTAACATAGTATTAGAGTTAGTTTTTGAAAACTATAATCGTTTCGTATTTAATATGGTATCAGGGCCAACTTTTAGAAATAACGATTGTTTCATATTGTTGTCACGCCCGGGTACCAGC
This sequence comes from Ananas comosus, assembly GCF_001540865.1. Classification (NCBI taxonomy): domain Eukaryota; kingdom Viridiplantae; phylum Streptophyta; class Magnoliopsida; order Poales; family Bromeliaceae; genus Ananas; species Ananas comosus. The sequence continues at coordinate 6,232,485 of NC_033636.1, forward strand.
GGAAGCATATCCGGTACGTGCACAGACCCGCCATATACCTGCAGTATATAAGGCGTCTACAAGAAACAAGTCGATAGGAGTAAAAAACATAACATAATCCTATCCTGATATCAGAGCATAGTAAAAGTCACAAAGACTATCAACAAGAGAACGAGAGTATCCAACTCAAAATATAAGTACAAAAGAAAGTACTAAGACTGCCACATCTGGATCCAAAACTCATTTACAACACAGGGTACACAAAATATCTGTACAATGGTAGTCTGTCTATAAACTGGACATCACCCTCGGCCGTAGCCCGAGTAGCAAGGTGATCGACTAGCACGCTCCTAACAATGTCTAGCTAGACGCGACTCCCTTGCCACGATCTCTAGCCTCTCCTGTAGACGGCTCTATAAAAACAACAATAAAAAGGGCGTGAGAATTATTAACAATAGTTCCCAGTGGGTAAGCCGCCAGCCTCGGCGAATTACACCACTAGGCTCATGATGTATTAAATGAAAGTAAAAGCGATAATTGCATGATATATATATATATATACAATGCTAACAGGCAATAGGCATGTAATCACATGTAATCATGATTTCTGCAGTAATGAATCAGCTGAGTAATAGAAGCATAGCAACTACTATAAACACAAATATGAACATGGATGTGTAAGTAAATACTGTACATTATAACTGATGAGCATTCATTACTGTCCTTTGTCATTTAGTACTTTCATTTTATTCATAAGAATCTACCCAAGGTAGTTCATCTTGCGCCGCGCCTAATGGCCCCGTGGTAGTATACACTTCCCACGGCAATCCACTTCGGCACCCAATCCCGCACGAGCGAGCAACTGTCGCATAGGCCAACTCCGGAGTGCCGGCTTGTAGGGAGCGACCCTCACAAGCGTGTGCGAATGAGCACGATGGCAAGCAAGTATATTCCACTATCCACATGTCTCAATTATCATGTTTTCATTTGCAAGGTTCTTACCCTCGATCCTCTGATCAGACTTTCAATACATAAATAGTAACAAGAACTAGAATTCACTAGAATGTAAACATGTAAGAGTAATGCTAAATCACATGGCATTATAATCTTTCCACTATTATGGCGCTGTCAGCATAGTCATAAGCATGTCATAATTCTTTATTCTAGAGTCAAGAGAATGTCATTGTTCTCTACTTTATAAGTGCATTCTACACTTGTTCATAAGTCATTTTACAGTATTAGACATGATCATAAATACTTTTATGCATGCAGTTTCTCTACTTCATCTCTACTTCATAGAGGTACAATGGCAAACATATTAAACATGATGGCAAAGATGTCCAAATTCATATTAATCACATAGTCGCAAAAACGCACTACAAAATCTATTCTATAGTGACATATAGAACATAGGGGAGCTTCACTTGCTCTGGTTAGGTCAAACCCACCTATCACTAGGCTCAAAACAGCCGAACAGAAGCTCCAAACTCAGCTCAAACGGTCTCTGGACCTGCTGAAAATAAAGCATCAAAACCGTGTCGAAATGATTACTTAATAATCCAATTTCGGCTCCAATCACACATAGTACAAAGTAATAACTTAATTCCCTGTTTCGGCTAGCTTAATACCTCAAGTTGAGTCTTCAAGAGCTTTCACAAGTCAGCCGAAGTCACTCCAAAAGGACGGCGGACGCCTATCAAATCTAGTGATTCGTAATCTCTCATAGGTGACGCTCCGGTGTAGAATATTAGGGCCATTTAGTTAGATGTGATTTGTAAATGCGTGTGCATCTTATTTAGTTAAAATATAGTAAACAGTATTGCAATATGCATAATTTATTAATTGGTCCACAGTTAAGTATTATATTTATAAATTTTATCACTTTATATATGACATGGTAAGATTAATCCCATGTTAAAAAAAAAAAAATATTTCTATCTGAAAGATGATTAAGAAAGTAAATTTATCTTTTATTCGAAAGTATTCTTTTCTAATGCTGCGATTCCAAATGCAGGCCGTTTGAGTCTTTTTGTGCAATTGTAATTACAAATGTTGGGTTTCAAATGCAAAGCACACATTATATTTCCCTTATATTTGAATCTAGACAGAATTACAAAAAACCTCCTTATAAACACCTGTTTTTTTACTTTTTCTTCCTAATTTTTAAAACCTACATTTTATTCTCTCAATATTTCAAATTGTTATATTAGGCCCTCCTCCGCTAGGGTTACATCACTTTTCCGCCTATTTCTTATAATTATACTGAAAAAATATTTCAAAATTACAAAAATACATTAAAAAAAATTGTTTATAGAAGAAACAAAGATAATTTGATAATTTTGCCCTCTCCATTAATACAGTATTCTCCTGAAAATATTTCTGAAATTTTAAGGGGACAATGTAGGTTTTTGAAAGTCAGAAAGACAAAGTGAAAAAACGGATATTTATAACGAGATTTTCTATAATTTAACCTTTTAATCTATGTATAGAACAACTACAGCACTACTGAAACTGTGTGCAACTAAACAACCCCTTAAAGGAGGGAAGAAGAGAAAGAAAAATGGCTAAATAATTTTTACATCAATTTCATTAACTATTAACTAAGAAAATTTTACTAAGGGTGTCAACGAGTCGAACATAAGCGAGCTGAGGCCGGCTAGTGTTCGGGCCGGCTAGTGTTCACGAGCTGACTCATGAACAATAAGTTAAGGTATTGTTTGGTTCGGGGATAAGCAAAAAGTGGATATTCTAGGGATAGGTATAAATTAAGTGATAAGCGGGGATTAGATCAATTTTGCGTTTGGATGAAAATTGGATTATTTTTGGGAATAAGAAAAGTAATGGGTTTTTATAAATAAAAAATAATGATATTATTCTCTTATTATATTTGAATTTGAATTTTTAAAATTTTAAAATTTTAACTTTGAAATTTCAAAATTTTAATTTATAAAATTTTAAAATAAGAATAGGGGTAGGAACAATTAATAAAAATAATTTATTATAATAAATTTATAAAATTTTCTAAAAATTCTACTTAAACTTAAATTTGTTAGGTCCTATGTGTTGGCAAGTTTCGTGGGTCGAGTCGAAGTCTTGAAGAAGTCCGGAGCACAGTATTGAAGATCGAAGAATCCAAGACTTCGAAGAATCGGAAAAGGCGCAAAACACGCAAAACATGAATCACGATACTTAGGTAAGCTTTAAATCTTGTTTATGGTGATTCATACTAAATTATAGATTTTAGAATCATGTTTTCAAGTTGTAATTGATTAGAAAGTTTCTAAGAGCTTGTAAAACTCGAAACAATGCATTTTCAGCGAGAATTGCATTGTTGTACCGGTACAAGGGTTTATCTGTTCCGGTACAGACATCGGCCTTTGCCGCAGAGTTTGTTGATGGTTGTTCCGGTACAATCATCACGGCTATACCGGTACAAGCCCTGTTACGGAACAAGCTGCAGCCTATCCAGGGTACAGAAGTTTCGCAGAAAAATCTTCCGTCATGCTGTACCCTGGACAACTTTCCTTGTTCCGGTACAAGGTGTTGATTTTGGAAAGAAACTTTTTAATCCTACTCCGTTTTGATTCTAAAGTCTATAAATAAGCTATTGGGGTTCTCTAACTCATCAAGCATTATAAGAAAACATGTTTGAGAAACCCTAGAGGCTCGGATTTCATTTTAAACCTATTTTCTACAAATTAGCCTCTTTAGATCAAATTGAGATAACGTTTCGCATTCGCTATATGTCGATTTGATCTAGTTTTCGCTTGGAGTTTTCTTCCTTGATTTTCTACGATACTCCTAAGCGAAGGATCACCATCATCATGATGCTCTTCATGAACGGCGTCGTGGATTCGGTGTGAATAAAGGCAGTTCGTGGATTCGGATCGTTGGCTCGTGGATTCGAGTGGCGTCGTGGATTCGGCGTGATTGAAGCTTCGTGGATTCGAAGTG
>NC_033636.1:6239116-6312024 GCF_001540865.1 Ananas comosus
GCCAAATCCGACCGAATCCTAAAGCAAACCGGAATTCTAAGCCGAAACGACAAGTTCAACCGAAGCCTCAAGCAAAGAAACCACCAACGGTTGATCAAAAATCTAAACAAACGGCACCTAACGTCAACAAGTCGAGAAAACCAACGATTCGACAAGTTTGGATCCGGAAAGGTGATATCTTTCCTTGCTCCTCATCTTAGTTGGTGTTTTTTTTTTGTGTAGTGCTTTGATAGGTGCTTGTTGCATATTCTTATTCATTGCATTATATATTTTGGACGATTTTTGGTGCTTTGAATTTTATTTGTTTATAAAACGTTTTGAGGCAAGTTATTTGGGAATTTAAATTTTTTCTTTGAGGAAAGAGACGATTGAAAATCTTTATTTTGGGGAGATTAGAATTTTTCAAAGTGTTTTAATCGGAACTCATCTTGAATTAAATTCATATTAATTATCGATCTTACTCCACTCTTTATTATTTTGACGATAATTTAATATATGATTTCTTAATACATATATTCATCAAAATTTTGAAATCAAATTTGATCTCTTGGTGATTAATCTATCTCGGTTGTGTGTGTTGGATATGATCGATGGATATTCGCTAATAGACTAAAATTTGTCAAATTATTTTCAATTGTGAGGTTGTCTAATTTAGAGGGAGTTTGAATTGTTAAAAAAAATTTAAAAAAAGGAGAAACTCCTATACTTAAAAGATGTGGAAAGAGTTACATCCAAAAGGAGTGTGAAAACTACCACCACATGTAAGAAAGAACTACCACCCCGGTCGTCCGGCAAGTATGTGAAGCTACCACATGAAGATTGAATAACCTAAAAGGTTGAAAAAAAAAATTGAATATTTTAGAATTTTCGGAGTGATAAGGTGGTAAGTTGAAAAGATGCTCAAAGAGCCACCCCTGGTGTCATATTAGTTAAATCTCTATTTTGAACGTGTTGCGACAAATTGGTGTCAATTTTGTTGAATTTCTAAAAATTATTTTTCATCAACTTACATCTTGATGATTTTGAATCATTAAATTATTTTTTATATTGAAATTTTGATGTTTCGATGTGTTTTGAAATTTTATAATATCTTATTTTCATTATAATGATTCTTGGAGTAAAAGCCTTAATTATATGAATTTAATTTAAATTTGATGGGTTTTTAAAGGATATTTTTTGAAATTTTTTTTTCACATTTTGGTCCTTATACCGGAACAAGAATCCGTGTACCGGTACAAGGTCTGTACCAGAGCGGAATATAACCGGGTATAACGCTTCGATCTCTCTCAAATCTCAATCTTTTTCGAAAATTTTTGTTCCTGAGAGCTCCAGCGACTCTTCTTCAACCGTTCTACACGTTTTCCTCTTGGATTTGTAAGTGGTTTGCATCAATTTATGAGTTTTTATCCCGATTTTGCTATTTTTCTTGTTTTTGCGGGAATAGGGTTTGATCTCTGTTCTAATCCGTTTTTGATGCAATTTTTTGCTATAGATCAGTGTCTTAGGCTATTACCTTGCTTGTAGAACACTTGAACAACATCAAAACAAGTTATTTTTCGCTGATCTAAGATTTATGATCTAATATGCATGTAATTTCGGGATTTTCAAAAAGTTCGATTTTTGCTGAAATTTTTTGCATGATCTGGTTAGAAATAGCATTTGTATGCATTCTAATGTTATTAGAAATTTTTTTCGCTATTTTTACAGATTTTTTCCAAATATTTTGTTCATGTATGCAATTTTTTTGATATAGGAAAATGGCGTTTTTGCTCGTATTAGTGTTGTTGGTGCTAATGGCTGGGAGACGGAGCTGTGGTGGTGGTAGAGGTCGTCATGGGGTTTCTAAAAGGACACGCACAACTGAAGAAGCGTCCGGGTCTGATCCGGATTATCAGGCGAGCTCCCCGGAAGAACCTGAAGAACCTATTGCTCGACTTGACAAAGGCAAAGGAATAGCTGGTGAATCATCTCATGGTGGTGGTTCTCGTACTCGTGAGGGACGTACAAAACAAGCTGCAGATGTCCCTCCAGCACGGCAAAGGTTGTTTGCGTCGAAGTCGTGCATAGTTGAACGTTTTGTGAACTTTAATGATCTGGTTCGGGATGTTCCTGATTTTGGTCAACTGCTACAGCGTGCACCTATTGAGCCAGTTGGACGGGTCCCGGCCAAGGCTCCTTTCTGTGTAGAACTCATTCGTAAATTCTATATGAATGGAAAGGTACTTGCTGAAGATGATGAAACAAGCACTTTTATTTTTGAGACTATTGTGCGAAAGAAGAGATTCCCAGTCACCCCCTATGATATTGGAGAGATCTAGGGAATGCATGTGGACACTATAGGTCTTCTCTATACGTCAGGAGGATTCCAAGTATCAACTCACATGGATATCATTGTTGGAGCTATATGCAAAGCCGGTGTTTACATGACTCATGGTTACATTGAATCCAAGGATTTATTACCTGAGTATCACTTGCTATCCTTGGTTGTCACACCCCGAGCCCGGTCCCTTTTGGCCGGTTCGAGAGCGTCAAACAGACGCCGAACGGACAGAGCTTCCCCTGTCCGCCCAAGGCTCAACACAAGTATCAATAGAGTACAATTTGCATAAGCGGAAGCATACACGATGGCTTGCGCGAGGGCAAGCAATAGCCAAGGCGAAAGAATTAACAATTCAATATACAGGTAATATGACTAAATTTAAATCACATACATGCATCCAACTATAATCGAGTTGTTCACATTCTTGCATCATTTCTTTTTACATCTCATTTCATCCAAAATATAACTTTTGACATTTAAAATCAAGATTCTTTACATTATTCATTAAAGCAAGTTCGTGATACTAAAATCATCAAATACAAAAGATGATAGTAAAGGGTATGCAACTACAAAATGATAACCATCTCGGGTGGTCTCTACCTAGGGCGCCATGCCCTTGCCGCGATCGTCTGCCGGCTCGCTGGGTCCCGGCTCTGTGAAATAGGGGTGTGAGAACTACAACAAAGTTTCCAGTAGGTTCGGCAACCAACCACGCCGACTATCCCACTAGGTCTAATCAGGTATAATAGAATGAAAGGAAGTAAGTAACCAACTAACAGACGCAACTAATATGCCTGAACGATATAAAATGATATGCACAATGTAAAGCTCATGATGAATGCGAGGTCATAGTGTCAATACCCAATCTCTTGGCTAACCCGTAGGTTTTGCCCTCAACAAACTCACCAACTCAAAATTCCAATGATCGAGGAGATACTCGCTACACCCGATGGGACCGCCCTCTCGGGAGATACTCGCTACACCCAGTGATGTCGACTCCGGAGCACATCGCCCGAGGGAGAGCTATCACAACCTCGAGCAAGGACTAAAGTGAGTACGATCAATCCTACAGTTGAGGATTCCAAGTTCAATCCATTCCTTAACTTTAAGGAAGACTATGCTCAATTGACCCTTAATACTAAGGTTGAATGTCATAATATCTCAATCGTTCTTGTTCTTGCATTCTTTACTACCACTAATGTCATATACACTATCAAGTTCTTGAACTCATGCCACACTTGTTCTCTAAATGCTAGATTCTTGTCCTCATGCCAAATGCCACACTTGTTTACTAAGGATTCTAGACTCGTTGATGTCACTCGCTAGATCTATGTCAAAGTGTCACTTTTCGTTTACTAACCCTTCTAGATTCTTGTCACAATCAGGCATACATAGGGATCATCATTCTCACACCCTTGTAAATATTTAACATGCATTTAAATTTACATTAAACTATAACAAAACTGACAATTAACCCTATTATGCAAGATATTCAAAAATGCACATATGCTCAAAATATGACACTTAGATATAGAGAGATTTTCGATGTCCTTGGAATGCACCACCTACCTTAGATGGTTACAAGGATGTTTCGGTGAATTTCTTGGAATTTTTTTGAAGCCCTAATCCGCGTGCTGCGGCTATCTATACGAAAAATGACGTTTTTGTCAATAACTTTGCATACACTCGTCGGATTGTTGAACCGAGCGTTCCAACGCGTTTAAAATACCCTCAATTAGGTTTCTACATGATCAAAATAGATCAAAACCTAACTTGGGTAAAACCCCTCTTTGGGATCCCCTGACATGCAATTTTTGCATTTTTCCTAGATTGATCTCATTACTAAGCAAAAGAAAGCTTAGAATCACTTGAAAAGCTTTCTAACAAGGTTTCTAAACTTTTAGAACTATCCCTAGGGCATCTACTTTGAGCCCTAGTGATCCACCATGAGAGGGGTCCAAGAAATCTATGTTTTTCATGGAGTCATGGTCCTTAGAGGATTTCCTCACTTGTAGAGAGATCAAGACCCAAAAATCTAAGGTCTAAACCCAAACCCTAAACTTATTTTTGCATAAGGACTCACCTTTGCCCAAGCTCCATCAAAGCTTACTTGTTGGAAAGCTTCTAGGAACACCAAAGCCACAAAAAACCACTTCTCCAAGCTCTTCTCCACCTTCTCCAAGCTCTAGGGCTTGCTTTCTAGAGAGAGAAAGAGAGGAAAATGAGAGAGGGGGATGTGTGTGGCTGTGGGAGGGAGAGAGAGAGGTGTTGGGGAGTTAACATGTTGCTACAATTGCAACTAGGCCCTCCGTTTCTTTTTATTTGCATCAGACCTCACTGGGCTGTCTGGGGCCTCTTGTACCAGTACAAGGATTCTTATACGGGTACAAGGCCAAACAGTGAGCCAAACCCGAGAGCTGCCTCTTGGGTTCGCAGGGTCTGTACCGGTACAAGGCCTGGACTGCACCAACCCGAGAGCTGCCTCTCGGGTTCGCAGGGTCTGTACCGGTACAAGGGGTCTTGTACCGGTACAAGGCCTGGACTGCACCAACCCGAGAGCTACTCAGCTCGGATTGCGCTGGTTGTACCGGTACAACCATCACCTTGTACCGGTACAACAGCTCCAGAATGCTGTTTTAGGCTTCGATTCGACTCTACCTCGCGTCGGTCGATGCTAAAACCATTCTAAGCCTTTCCAAACTCATTTTTAGCCCTTCCAATATTATTGGAATGCAAGAGGAACTTGTCTATCGCTTTCTTTCGACGCTTTAACCAATTTGGTCAAAGTTCGATTATCGTTTTCGGGTTTCGCTATGTTACATTGGTTATGAGCTATAATGTTCAACCCACCATTGGCATAAAGAGTATCCGTTGGGAGAGATTAGTGTTGCTATATCTACTTAGTCATTCCGAGCAGGCTTATGGATTGAACATTAACATTCCATTTCTGATCTGGCAAAGGATGATACACGTGATTCAGGGTGCCACTCGACGGGATCTACTTCCATTCCCTGTTATGATTACGAGGATTCTTCAAGCAAATGGAGTAGATACATCTTGTGACAAGTATGATGTTGGCCTTGGGCCTATTGACTCAGTGACTTGGGCTAAGTCGGTTAGCACTCTCAAGTCATTCCATCAGACCAAAGGGCCACCTCCTGAAGCATCTAGCCCAGCACCTCCACCAAGAGCAGACCCGAGGCAGTTATGATACTTCATCTAGTTTGGGGGGAGCGACGACATTGGAATCGGTTAAGGATGATTTGCGAAAATTAAAGAAGAAGGTGAACAACATTGGAAGGAAAGTTGAGTCCAGCATCAAAAAGTTTGAATTAAGTATCAAAAGATTGATGGATAAGATGGGGTGTCGACATGATGATATTTGGGAACCTACTCCATCTTCTGCCTCGTATCAGCGGTCATCTTCACGACATCCTCTCATTCCACCATCTGGTGATGCTCCTGAGGCTGGGGGTTCTGGAGCTGATGTTGGAGATGATGATGATGGTGACGAGGATACGGAGTGATTTCTTCGTCGAGCTTAATCTCTCTTTCACTGCATTTGCTGTTTAGGACGATGTTTTAGATTTGCTCGCTTATCTTTCAGTAGTATGTGGCACTTTCGTTTTAGGCCTGTAACTATGACTAGACTACTCTTGTGCTTTCTAGTATGTTTTCTCTCTCCATTTGCTTTATTTTGACAATTTTTGACAAAAATGGGGAGAGCGTAGATGAAGGGGGAGAGCGTGGATGAACCTGCATTGAACTAAAGCAGAGGATGATGAGTTCAAAAACAAAGGTGGAGATATGAACAAAGGGGGAGAAGGTATAAGAATTTAGTGCTAATCATTTTTGAGTGAATTGTTTTGCAGGAAATTAAGACATCAAGACTCCTAGTTGCGTCTAAGTCATAGAGTCTGTTTTAGGAGTTTTAAATGTAATTTTGATTCTCAATTTGTATTTGGACTATACGCGAGGAGTTCAATATTTTGGTGATGACAATTGAACTTCGTTTTCTTTTTACAATGTAATTGTTGAGTTTGTGTGTGTTTTATCACGAAATTGCCAAAGGGGGAGATTGTTAGGTCCTATGTGTTGGCAAGTTTCGTGGGTCGAGTCGGAGTCTTGAAGAAGTCCGGAGTGGAGTTTTGAAGATCGAAGAATCCAAGACTTCGAAAAATCGAAAAAGACGCAAAACACGCAAAACATGAATCACGATGCTTAGGTAAGCTTTAAATCTTGTTTATGGTGATTCATACTTAATTATAGATTTTAGAATCATGTTTTCAAGTTGTAATTGATTAGAGAGTTTCTAAGAGCTTGTAAAACTCGAAACAATGCATTTTCAGCGAGAATTACATTGTTGTACCGGTACAAGGGTTTATCTATTCCGGTACAGACATCGACTTTTGCCGCAGAGTTTGTTGATGGTTGTTCCGGTACAATCATCACGGCTCTACCAGTACAAGCCCTGTTCCGGAACAAGCTGCAGCCTATACAGGGTACAGAAGCTTCGCAGAAAAATCTTCCGTCATGCTGTACCCTGGACAGCTTTCCTTGTTCCGGTACAAGTTGCTGATTTTGGAAAAAAAACTTTTTAATCCTATTCCGTTTTGATTCTAAAGTCTATAAATAAGCTATTGGGGTTCTCTAACTCATCAAGCATTATAAGAATACATGTTTGAGAAACCCTAGAGGCTCGGATTTCATTCTAAACCTATTTTCTACAAATTAGCCTCTTTAGATCAAATCGAGATAACGTTTCGCATTCGATATATATCGATTTGATCTAGTTTTCGCTTGGAGTTTTCTTCCTTGGTTTTCTACGATACTCCTAAGCGAAGGATCACCATAATCATGATGTTCTTCATGAACGGCGTCGTGGATTCGGCATGAACAAAGGCGGTTCGTGGATTCGGATCGTTGGCTCGTGGATTCGAGTGGCGTCGTGGATTTGGCGTGATTGAAGCTTCGTGGATTCGAAGTGGAGGCGTTCGTGGATTCGAACGTGAGGGCGTGGACAAATCCGGAGGGTAGCACGAAGATTCATAGGAGGTTAAGAGAGTTCCAAATTGGAGTTTTCCCACGTAAATCTCGGTGTGCTTTTTATTTTTCACATTTATTTTTATTGCATCGAGATTTGTGGTTTTTGGCCGTTCACCTATTCACCCCCGTCTAGGTGATAGATACAATCTAGATAGATCCTTAAGCTGCTCAAAACTTTCAAAATTTAATAAAATAAATTTATTATAATATTTAAATATAATTTATTATAAATTTTATTATAATATTTAAATATAAATAATATGTCTTAATATAGTACAATTAATAATTTTATAATAAAAATAATATATTATAATATATAACGTATTATATTTATATAATTTAGTTTTAATTCAATTTATAATTTTAATTGAGTTTGTAATTAAGCATTAGAATAGCGCTATTCCATCAAAATGGTAGAATAGCAAATCCCTTGCTATTCCGGAATAACCGGCAATATCAAAGTTTGAGCGGGATAAAATATTCCGGCCAAATTTCATCCCGTTTGGCGGAATAGCGGGAATAACTTTCATTATCCCCGCTTATCCCCCGAACCAAACGGGGCATAAAAGAATTATGAAGGATATGTATAAAAAATAAATTTATGAAATCTTATCAATTTGACTTTAATCTAATAGTTAAAATTTTATATATAAATAACTTTTTTATAATTGAGTTGGAATTTATATTTAGATTTAGCTAAAAACTAAATAATAAAAATTTATATTATATATATAATTATTTATTTATATATTTAAATATCAAATATATGTATTTGAGTTGTTATCGAGCCGAATACGAGCGAGCTAATCCCAGCTCGTATTCAATTCGTTTATTAAATGAGCTGATAAATTCGATGTTCGGCCCGTTTGTTAAACGAGCGATTCGATTTCAAACTCATTTCGAACTGAATACGAGCTAGCTCCCGACAGCGAATTGAATTGCTACCCCTAGATTTTATAAGCCGCATTTATGAGACTTCCCACTTCTACTAACATAATATAGAATCTTCCGAATCAGAGTGGTACTTCTTGGGATGCACCCTTTTCTTCTATAGAAAGTCAATTCAAAAATAATATATTTGGAATGAACATCCGGAATACATCAAAACGGACTATAGCACAAAATCATAATTCTTTCCGCATAAGATAATATTCTCGATTGAACTTTCTATAAATAGAGATTCGAACTTAGGTTGTGATTTTGGAGGCTTAAACAATCTCATGCATAAAACCCAAAAATGGTGTATCAATTGCAGTTCATATATTGAAGATGTATATATTAGATCGTTGGCGCTAACCATTAATCGCAAAAGCTCGAGCTGTTAGAAATACGCAAGTAATTCACTTAAAGCGTACAGATACAATACCCACGGGTCTCGATTGTGACTCGGCCCAACCGGCCTCACGCCACTTCGAACCTGATTCGGCCCAACCTAGCCTCACGCCATTTCGAACATGACTCGGCCCACACACGGCCTCTTGCCACAGGGTAGGATGCTAGTCCATTTAAGCCAACAATCCCCCTCCAGCATTTGGACATATTTGTAGTATGCATGAATCGAACCCGTGGCCACTGGCTCTGATACTAGTTGATCATTGGCGCTAATCATTAATCCCAAAAACTCGAGCTATTAGAAATACGCAATCAATTCACTTAAAACCGTACAGATATAGCGCCCACTGGTTTCGATTGTGACTCAGCCCAACCAGCTTCACGCCACTTCGAACATGACTCGGTCCAACCTAGCCTCACAGCATTTCGAACATGACTCAGCTCACACATAGCCTCTTGCTACAGGGCAGGATGCTGGTCTATTTAAGCTAACAGTATATAACCTTTGGAGCTTTTTTTTTTAGAGAAAAAAAGTGTACCATCTGTTTTGTTTATTTTTTTATTTTTATTTTTTTGAGAGATAGGTAGCACGCTACCGTTTCGTTTATTTCATTTAGAAATAAAATTTAGCTAGAAATGTGAATCAACTAGGATTCGAACTTGGGACCTCGGGTACCAACCACTGAGCCCTTTGCCACTTGCTTTAGGAACGGTCGGTGTTTCGTTTATTTTTTTAGAAATAAACTTAGCTAGAAGTGTGAAGCCACTAGATTTCGAACTTGAAATTTCGGGTATACCAACCACCAAATCCTTTATCACTTGCACTGGGGACGGTCGGTGCTAGATTGCAATTTCATGTCAAAATTTGGCTTACAATATAGGAATTGACTTTAGTAATAATTTTTAGGCTAAATTACAGAAAACTCTTCTGTCAAAATGTGATTTTTCACTTCCCCCCCTGTCATTTAAAAACCTACATTTTGACCCCTTGTAGAATGAAAAATGCGCACTTTGTCCCCTACTGTTAGTGATCCGTTAAGGTTCCGTTATAAAATATTTTTTTATACCAAAATACCCCTCCGCCCTCTTCCCTATTGCTTCGCCGCCTCACCGCCTCGCCTTCCTCTACTGCCTCGCCCTCGCCCACATTCCCGTCCGCGCCCACAAACACCCCTTCACCCTCCTCCGCCACCTTGCCTTCGCCCTCGTTGCCGTTACCTACCTCGATTTCCTCCCCCACCTCGATTTCCACCCTACTGTCGCCGAAATCGAGGGGCGGCGAGGGTGCAGGAGGAGAGGGGAGCAGGTGGAGAAGAAAATAGAGAGAAATCGCAGCGGATTGAGGCGTAAACCGCAACTGATCGAGGTTGCTATTGAGGAAGATGATGGAGTAGACGACAATGGTGCGGGGCAAAATGGTCAGTTTATCATCACAGTACACACCGTACCCCTACTGTGAATATTTTTTATTTTACAAGGGGGCAAAGTATAGATTTTTAAATGAGAGAGGAGGAAAGTGAAAAATCGAATTTTGACGGGAGGTTTTATGTAATTTAGCCTAATTTTTACTCTATGAGTGTAATAATTAGAGTCAGTTTTATTCATAAAGGTAATTTTCGACATTAAAAAGTCTCTTCCGTGTTGCTACCACGCACTCAATATTTTTTTACCAATTGGCTAAAATGACTCCTAGATAGTTAGTTAATTGTAAAATTTGAATGCTTAAATGATAAATATAAAATTTTAAAAATTTAGATAGCTATATGTAAATGGAAGAAAAAAAGCCCCAATAGTTCTGGTATTAAATAAAACTTAAAACAAAGTTCACCGTCTAAGCTGTGTAATTTACCCAAAGTGACACTTCGGCTTAGAAGTTTGAAGCGCCACCTAACGAGTTACCCAGAAAAATAAAGAAAAAACTTCAATATGACCTCCTGCGGTTTAGTATATTTTCAGTTTAGTATTCTATAATTTGAAACATTTCGCTTTGTTATTCAATAATTTTATTTTTATCTTACTGTTAAGACTTGTCATTATGTAGAGTACTAAAATGATAAAATTTATAAATCACAAGATAATAAATTAATATATTTTACAAATCACATGATGATAAATAATAGTATTTTACCAACCTATATTTTCATATAGCTACTTTGTGATCTGTAAAATATATCAATTTTGTACTCTATTTAACGGCACGTCATAACAGTAAGATAAGAATAGAAAAGTAAAACAGTTCAAACCATACCATGCTAAACTGAAAATATGCTAAATCGAGAGGAGTGATTTGAAGTTTTCAAGGCCCCTGCCCCACCCCCAAAAAAAAAAAATTCTCACTCTCATCTTCCCACACTTTTTTCACTTTTAAATATCTTCTCTCTCGCACATCCAGATCTAGAGAGAGAGAGAGAGAGAGAAAAAGAGAAAGAGAAAAATTGAGCGAGTGAGTAAGAGAATCTAAAATAGAGAGAGAGAGAAAGCGGCTTCAGTCCGTCCACTGACCGAGTAAGTCTATTATACTGTACTTGCACTATATATCAATAACAAATTAATTACATATTTTTTTTCAAAAAAAAGTAAAGTAAAAAATAAGTTTTCAATAATAATAATGGGACAGGTAAACTTAAAGTAAAGTAAAGATACAATTTTGCTAGTCATAAAAGCTACATCAATAATATAACTGGTACATCCTAGATTTTTTTTTTTTTTACCGCCCACCAACCAGTGCCCCACATGCCACCTCTTGCTGTCACTCCTACCGCAATGTGACCCCTCAGCCACTGCAGGTAGCTCGACCATCCACAGCCGACGCCACAACCCCGCCGACGCCACAACCCCCCCTCCTCGCCATCCCACCTCTCTCTCTCTCTCTCTCTGTCTCTAGAATTCTCTCTCTAGAGATCTATCTCTTTCTCTCCCCATTCCCCCTGCTGCTGCCGGCAATGGGGCTCCTCTCTCTCTTCGCGCCGGCCTTCGCCCTTCTGGCCGTCGTCGGCGCCGCGCACGCGCAGGCGACAGACAGCTGCGACGTCCAACTCCCCCCCGCGCTGACCGCCAACTACTCCGGCCTCAGCTGCCGCCCCGTCTGGAACAACTTCGTCCTCCGGGTAATTAATTTGATTGGGATTTGATGAGAGAAAAGAGGAGAAGTGCAGAGTTTATGCAACAGTCGATTTCGTAGAAGTGGAGAGTTTTTTTTTTTTTTTTTTTTTTTTTTTTTTTTTTTTTTTTTTTTTTTTTTTTTTTGAACAACAGGATTTGTTTCTTATTTACATTCCCTAATTTATTGTTTTGTTACTTGGATCTTCTAATAAATAAGCTAAGCTAAGGTTTAGTGGTTGGAGTGGTTGGGAGTGAGATCTGGATAAGGAGTGTTTTAGATCTTAGTGAGGTGATGGCGAAATGGTCGAGGATTTGAACAGCAAATTTAGGTCCCAATGCAGGTCTTTGTGTATAATCAAAATCGAGACCGATGCTCGGAAAATGTAGCTAGAAATGTACAGGGACCCTTCAGACCCCCTTCAACATTTGATTCGCTTGATTTTAAGATTTTTGTTAGTTAGATTGGAGATTTTGTTAATCTATCAGTAAGTCTGAAAATTTTAATTCTCTAATGAGGGAGCTAAATGCTTTTTTCTTGATTTTGTTAATTGTTAACGATCGATAGCTAATGAAGTAGATGATTTCAACAGATCCCCAATTCAATCTGGAAAAATAGCTTAAATCGAAATAATTAAAAGTTGAGAAGATGTCGCGAAGAAAAATAAAGTTGAAGACCTATAGTTGAAAGATAATCCTTGTGGCAAGCTACGACTCACAATACAGCCTTAGACCGCATGATACGGAGAAAGTTTTCCTAATTTTTACTTCTGTGACGTTAATTTGTGATCATTCTAACTAGCAGCGTTTCTTCATTGTTTATCAAATGTGGACTTTTGCAGTACTCCCAGAGTGATGATAATGTTTTGAGCATCGTTCTGTCCGCTGTATATGCCACTGGATGGGTTGGGATGGGATTTTCAAAGGACGGAATGATGGTCGGATCCAGCGCAATGGTTGGTTGGATGGGTAAAACTGGTAAGCCTCATATCAAACGATTCTATCTACGTGGACAGACTAGCTCAGAAGTTGTGGCGAATGAGGGGCTATTGACCTCCGTCGATGTTGTACCTGAGGTTCATGTTGTTCAGGCCAAGATCTATCTAGCATTTAAGCTGCAATTTTCAGCTCCTGTTAAAGAGCAGCAAATTCTCTTTGCTTTCGGGACTTCCATTCCGGTCAATAATCGACTTACGAAGCATGAGGATAAGACATCGATGTCCTTTGATTTCTCAACAGGTTCGCCTCTTTGGTTATGCTTTTGTTTTTTGTTTTTTGTTTTTGTTTTTTTTTTTTTTAACTCAATTCAATGCATCGAATGCACTGGAACCCATGATTCGTTTGGTGGCAAGAAACCAAATTTTAGTAATGTTTTCGCTCTTTCTGTAAGGAAGAACAGTAGAACACGAATAGCGTCACGTCCAAATATTCGTACAATGTAGAGACTACATGAGAACTAGCATGAAAGTATTGATACCTTGGGCTCAGTTATCATGGATCACTAGTTTACGTCCAACAAGTTGTTGATACTAGTGGGCTTGCTGGGGCTATTGCATACAGATGTGTGAGGAAACCTAATGAGAACGTAAGGATCTAAATGGAAGGAGTTTGTCGAATTGGAGTAGTCCTAACATCGGATAGTGTAGGGAGACCACTTTGATATAGGGCAAGGATTATAGGACAAGGATTCTAATGTTGGTAAATTAGGTTTAAGCATTTTGGCAATGTGGGCAAAGCCCGAGAAGTTGATATGAGTGGACTAGTTGGTGTGTTACAAGTAGATAATCAATCTATCAGCGCATTCAATCACATAGAATTTGAGCTTAAAAGCTGATGAAAAGAGAATGTAGCCAACTAAGGCCTAGTCTCATTTATTTGTGTTTGCTTCTATTTATCTTGGTCTTGTGATCTTAGGTGTTAATTTGTTTATCAGCATGTACTATTGAAAATATGTGCTTTGTTTTTTTTTTTTGCAGGTACTTCTTCTGGCTCTGCCTACCCATACAACCTGAAAAGGACCCATGGAGGACTGAATATATTTGCGTGGGGAGTGTTACTGCCGATTGGATCCATCATTGCAAGATACTGCAGGCAGTGGGATCCGCAATGGTTTTACGTTCATGTTGTTTTCCAGTTTATTGGGTTCCTTATCGGCCTTGCTGGTGTGGTTGCTGGAGTTGCTCTGTATAACAGACTGCACGCAAATGTTGCTGCACACAGAGGGCTCGGAATTTTTGTCCTTGTCTTAGGTATTTTGCAGGTTTGTTATCTGATCTTTTCCTCCTTACTAAATGCTATCTATGTTTTTTTAATTTCTAGCAAGGGCAAATCATTAAGTTGATTACAGTCACTATTTTGCCTTCCATGCTGATTGTCTTGGACCTCTTTATCTACTGAATATGTACACGTACATACCTGCTAATTTCTGCCCAATTTATATGTTAACTACCTTGGACTTTCATCTCTAAAAATCAGAAACAAGAAAGAAACTGCCATAATTTCTACTAATTCTTCCTTGCTTATCCGATGTTGTATGAACTCATGCAGATCATCTCGTTCTTCGTGCGACCTGACAAGGACTCCAAGATCCGCAAGTACTGGAACTGGTACCACCACTGGGTCGGGAGGCTCACGCTCTTCCTCGCCGCGGTTAACATCGTCCTCGGAATCCATGTTGGTGGTGCGGGGATGTCGTGGAAGGTCGGCTACGGCATCAATCTGGCCTTCCTTCTAGTCGCAGTAATCGTCCTGGAAGTCCTCTTGTGGACAAGATGGTCGAGGAAAACAGCCCCACCTCCGGTGTTCTAGATTGCCCTCAAAATGATTTCTAAGGTGATCGCTTTCGCGGTGTTGTTGTGCCGATAGGTTACCATTGTTTCATATTTTTCTAGAGTGATTGGCTGTGTCTCTTCTCTTGAAATTTTAGGAGCAGAATTGGTTAGCGCGTTTGTAATGAAAGATTTTCGGCTTTGCATAGAACAGCAATAGCTTGTTGTAATTATCACATATTTTAGTTGTTGAGGTATCATTATGTTTCAATTTAAAATGCACCTCTACTTGCTTTCTCTCTTATGGGTTGCAAGCCCTGTTTAGAGGTAAAATAAGATATCTGACAGTGACTTACTCCGACTTGGTATGAGGATTTTTCTTGTGTGATTGAAAGATAACAATATGATTTTTGCTTTCTAAAAGGTCTTGGCTTGTATAATTTGGTGAGGTAGTATATTTCACTTACAAGATAATTTATTTCATTTCAAAAAAATGATTTGAAGATGGATTCTAGACATTTGATCACGCATCTTATTTATAAAATACTACATGCCTTCTAAATAAATTGAAGGGATATATCGTATAAAATATTCCTGCATCCAAATAGGACATATGACTATTTCTTATGAATATTTCACTTATCTCTCTATTATTACATATTATTCTTATCCCTTTATTAGTAAATGTATCTTAGACAACCACTGGGTTTATGACAATTTAATTTTGTATGTCAATTTTCTCAAATTAGTGTTTAATATGTTATACTAGCATCAAATTACTTATTTCTAGGCAGGAAAGTAACCTATATCCTAATTATAGGATTTCGGTACTGTATACTTAAAATATTCTCAGCATCTCTGTCCTGCAAGTATAATATTCAAATGGGTAATACTCTTACAGGCATTGTTTGGTCCGGAAATAAGCTATTTTAGGTTGTTTCTGTGATAGGTACAACTCTTGGAATAGGCAGGAATAAAATTAATTTTGTATTTGGATGAAAACTGAATTTTTTTCGGAAATAAATAAAATAGCGTTTGGATGGTTAGATTTGAATAGTAAGAATAATAATAATTACACTTTTAATATAATAATATTTTATCTAATTAATTAATAGAAAATATTAACTAAATAATAATTCAACTTAATTTATTAACTAATCATGAATATTGCTAAATAACCCTAAATGTTAATTAATAAATTAATTAGTAATTAATAATTTATATAATCACAAGTAATCTAATAAATTAATGAGTAAATTAGTTAATAACAGTCAGATAATTAAATTAGTCAAAATATTAAATTAATTAATCAACATAAATATTGGTTATTGAATAAGTACACTAATAAATAATTAATTATTTAATTAGCAAATTAATTAAAATAATAAATTAATTACTCAAATAGCTAATTAAATATTTATTAGAGTAATAAATTAAGTATACAATTAATAATTTTATAATAAAAATAATATATTATAATATATAACATAGTATGTCTATATAATTTAGTTTTAATTCAATTTATAATTTTAATAAAAATTGAAATTAAATTTTGAAATAGCACTATTCCGCCAAAATGGTGGAACAGTAAATTCCAAGCTATTCCAGAATAGCCGGGAATAGCAATATTTGACCGGAATAAAATATTCTAGCCTAAAAATATTTCGTTTGGCAGAATAGCGGAGGTAACTTTAGTTCGCTGCTTTATCCCCAAACCAACTGTCTCGAGGGAAGAGCTGCGAGCGGCAATTAACAAGGTCGCTAAAAATGACCCAGTAGAGACAAGAATGATGGTTCATGTTAGCGCCAGCAAGCACTGGCAATCTCTTATTTTAGAACACAAAAGAAGTATGGAAAAAGAAATTGCAGCAAACTCCAATATTATGTCATATGATCTATTGGTTCTTTCTAAGCTTTTGAATTTTTGCCGAACAACGACGATAGTCTAATTGAGTGATTAATCAGATTAACCATTTCCGTTCAAACAGAAGTAACAATCAACCAAAAGATACTTCAATAATAATTTATACATAAACTTTGAAAGTAAGTGGAATGCAATACCTATTCAGAGAAAACGAATTGCTATTTAATTTAGGGTAAACTTCAAATACCACCTCTCTGTGATTTCGCACTTTCTCATTTTAGTACCCTATGGTTTAAACTATTTCAGTTTAGTACTCTATGGTTTCATTTTTCTCCTTTTGTCAGCGTCTCTGTTAACTTTTCGTTAAATTATATACAAAAAACTTCAGATACCCCACCTAAATTTATCGAATATTCACTTTAATAACTTTTAGTTTTAAATTTGTCATTGATTTAACGAAAAAAAAATCTGACGAAAAGATAAAAATGAAAACAGAGGGTACTAAATTGATATACTTTAAACCACAGGGTACTAAAGTGAAAAAATACGAAACTACGGGAATGATATTTGAAGTTTACTCTTATATTTTTATATAGCATAGCACTATGTATTCTCTCGCCTTTTCTTTTTTTTTTTTTTTCTACTTTGTTTTTTGCCCTCGTTGTACCTGCCATCGTTCTATATTCTTGTTGCTTTCCCTTTTTACTCTTTGTTTCTTTTATTCTCCTGCTTCTCCAGCTCCTGCTTTTTCCTCCTGGCACCAAGGAAGACTGCGACACCAAAGAAGCAAAGAGAGATCTCAGAGAGCACAAGAAAGATCAAGCAGCACAAGGCAGCACTAGAAAAAACCGAGCAACAGCAAGCCATAGCAGGAAGAGCTGAGAGGCACTAGACGTCAGCCAGAGAGCCAAGCGGTAATAGCAAGAAAAGCGAGTAACACCAAACGTCAGCAGAAAGAGCCGAGCGTCAACAGCTGGAAGAGCTGAGTGCTATCAATTCTATTTACTATGATATGCATCGCACAGGTTTCTTAACTATCTATTAACTATTATTAATCCCCGTAATTGAATACACATGGCATACTTAGCTTAATTTTAGGATTCTTGAAACCTACGTGGCAGTACTTCCATATAAATTGGTCTCTCTCCTCAACCTTGCAAGTGGGACTTCCTACGGGATGCTTCGAACGGGTGCTTCCTACAGGACGCTTCGGCTCCTTCTTCGATTGCTAACTTGCTACCCCTTCAATTTCGGATTGTTCGTCTCCTTTTGATATGTTAAAAGCAACCGCCTCCACCTCCTTCCTCAAGCTTCCGAATCACATCCCACTCCTCGCCCTCCTCCCCTTCCACCGCACCATTCTCCTCCTCCTCTCCCAATGTCACGCCCCGAGCCCGATCCTTTTTGGCCGGTTCGAGAGCGTCAAACAGACGCCGAACGGACAGAGCTTCCCCTGTCCGCCCAAGGCTCAACACTAGTATCAATAGAGTACAAATTTGTATAAGCGGAAGCATACACAATGGCTTGCACGAGGGCAAGCAATAGTCAAGGTGAAAAAATTAACCATTCAGTAAACAAGTAATATGACTAAATTTAAATCACATATATGTATCCAACTATAATCAAGTTCTGTCACATTCTTGCATCATTTCTTTTTACATCTCATTTCTCCCAAAATATAACTTTTGACATTTAAAGTAAATATTCTTTACATCATTCATTAAAACAAGTTCATAATACTAAAATCATCAAATACAAAAGATGATAGTAAAGGGTGTGCAACTACAAAATGAAATCCATCTCGGGCGGTCTCTACCTAGAGCGCGATGCCCTTACCGCGGTCATCTGCCGGCTCGCTCGGTCCCGGCTCTGTGGAAATAGTGGGGTGAGAACTACAACAAAGTTCCCAGTGGGTTCAGCAACCAACCACGCCGACTATCCCACTAGGTCTAATCAGGCATAATAGAAGAAAGAATAGATAATAACCAACTAACAAATGCAGCTAATATGCCTGAACAATAAATAAAACTATGCTCGATAGAATGCTCATAATGAATGCAAGATTAATTTTTCATTACCCAATCTCATGGCTAGCCCGTAGGTTTCGCCCTCACAAACTCACCAACCCAAATCCCAATTATCGGGGAGATAACCGCTACGACCCGACGGGACCGCCTTCTGGGGAGATAACCGCTACGACCCAGTGATGACAACTCCGGAGCACATCGCCCGAGGGGGAGCTACCGCCCTCGAGTAAGGACTATTAGGTGGGTACGATCAATCCTTAACTTTAAGGATTTTAAGTTCAATCCATTCCTTGACTTCAAGGAGAACTATGTACATATGACCCTTAATTCTAAGGTGTTTATGTCATAATGTCACTACTTGTTCTTGTTCTTTGTCAATGATGCCACACTTATTTTCTAAGTCCTCTAGACTCATCAATGTCACTTGCTAAATCTATGTCAACATGTCATATTTGTTTACTAACACTCCTAGGTTCTTGTCCCTTGTCATGCATATATAGGGTTACCAATTCTCATTCATTTACTACTATTTCTCAAGCATTAGAACTCATATCATGCAAAGAAAATTTACAATTAACCCTACTATGCAACATGCTCAATATAAATACATATGCTCAAATATGACGCTTTAGACATAAAGGGATTTCCGATGTCCTTGGAATGCACCACCCACCTTAGATGGTCACAAGGATGTACGGTGAATTTCTTGAAATTTTTGAAGCCCTAGTCCGCGTGCTGCGGCTATCTGTACGGAAAATGACGTTTTTGTTAATAACTTTGCGTACACTCGTCGGATTGTCGAACCGAGCGCTCCAACGCGTTTAAAATACCCTCAATTAGGTTTCTACATGATCAAAATAGATCAAAACCCAACTTGGGCAAAACCCCTCTTTGGGATGCCCTAACATGTTATTTTTGTATTTCTCCGAGATTGATCTCATTCCTAAGCAAAAGATAGCTTAGATTCACATGGGAAGCTCTCTAATAAGGTTTCTAAGCTTTTAGAACCATCCCTAGGGTATCTACTTTGAGCCCTAGTGACCCACCATGAGAGGGGTCTAAGAAATCTATGTTTTTCATGGAGTCATGGTCCTTAGAGGATTTCCTCACTTGTAGAGAGATCAAACCCAAAAATCTAAGGTCTAAATCCAAACCCTAAACTCATTTTTGTATAAGGACTCACCTTTGCCCAAGCTCCACCAAAGCCTACTTGTTGGAGAGCTTCTAGGACCACCAAAGCCACCAAAATCCACTTCTCCAAACTCTTCTCCACCTTCTCCAAGCTCTAGGGCTTGCTTTCTAGAGAGAGAAAGAGAGAAAAATAAGAGAGAGGGTGAAATGGGTGTTGGCTGTGAGGGGAAGGGGTATTAAGGCTATTAACATGTTGTAACATTTGCCAAAAAGTCCTCCCAATCTTTATATTTTGCAGCAGACCTCGTTTTGCTGTCGGGCCCAAAGTGTACCGGTACACTTTTTCGTGTCACCGGTTACACGACTATGCAGAGGCAAACCCGAGAGCAAATCTGTCAGTTTCGCCCAAAGTGTACCGGTACACTTTTTCGTGTCATCGGTTTCAGCATGTGTAACCGGTGACAGGTCGCTTGCTGTACCGCTACACATTGCTCCAGACCTGATTTTTGGCTCCGTCTCGATTCTATTTTGCGCTGATCGATGCCAAAACCCTTTTAACACTTCTAGAACTCATTTTTAACCCTCCCAACAGTGTTGGTAGGTTAATTGGAACTCGCCCAATTAATCCATTCGCGCACTTTAGTCAGTTTGCCTAAAGTTCGTCATTTTCTATCTAGGTTTCAATACGTTACATTCTTCACCCCTTATATTTAGTTTCATCCGCGAAACTAGCTTACTTTAACTCAAATTCATACCTTAGTTCAGCTCGTCGAAGAGATGAGGGTAATGTTCCCTCATTGCGCTCTCGAGCTCCCCAGTAGCTTCTCGTTCGTCGTGATTACACCAACGAATTTTAACATACGGAATCTCGCGATTTCGTAGTTTTCTTACTTCTCGGTCGATTATGTATGCCGGGAACTCCTCATAGGTCATGTCCTTTTGAATTTCGGACGGTTCAAACGAGAGAACATGCTCGGGGTCGTGCACATACTTGTGGAGATTCGATACATGGAACACGTCGTGTACTCCCGCAAGCCTCGGTGGTAATGCTATCCTGTATGCCACCGCGCCGACCCGCTCCAACACCTCAAACGGTCCAAGGTATCGGGGACTTAGCTTCCCACGAATTCCAAACCGCTTAATCCCTCGCATCGGCGAAATCTTTAAAAACACGTGGTCTCCAACGGCAAATTCTATATCTTTCCTCCGTTTGTCGGCATAGCTCTTTTGCCGAGATTGCGCCGTAGCAAGTCGTTGGCGAGCAAGACGGACTTTCTCCTCCGCCTCCCGCACTACATCGGGGCCAAGAGCCGCCCTTTCGCCCACATCGCTCCAATGAATTGGAGAGCGACACTTCTTCCCATAAAGGGCCTCGAATGGCGCCATCGCGATACTTTCTTGATAGCTGTTATTGTACGCGAACTCCGCCATCGGAAGATGATCATGCCAATTGCCCTTATAATCCAGTACACACGCTCGAAGCATATCCTCAAGTATTTGTATTGTCCTCTCCGATTGACCGTCACTTTGAGGATGAAATGCCGTGCTAAAGTCGAGTCGCGTTCCCAAGGCCCCCTGTAGGCTCCTCCAAAAGTGAGAGGTGAACCTCGGGTCCCGATCCGACACGATAGACACGGGCACCCCATGAAGTCTCACAATCTCGTCAATATACACTTGAGCCAACTTGTCCCCCGACAAAGTAATATGAATCGGTAGGAAATGCGCTGACTTCGTCAATCGGTCTACAATCACCCAAATTGCATCGTGCCCACCTTGAGATCGAGGCAACCCGGTCACGAAGTCCATTGCAATATTTTCCCACTTCCAAACGGGTATAGGTAAACTTTGCAACTTTCCCGCCGAAAACCGTCGCTCCGCTTTTACTTGTTGACAAGTAAGGCATTGCGCCACAAACTCCCCAATGTCTTTCTTCATGCCCGGCCACCAATAGTGCAACTTCAAATCTTGATACATTTTGGTGCCGCCCGGGTGTATACTATAAGGGAATTGGTGCGCCTCTTGCATGATTGCCCTGCGGATGTCCTTATTCTTAGGCACACACCAACGGTTTCTAAACCGGAGTGCGCCGTCGGTCCCAATACCAAAATCATCGGCACTACCGCTCTCAACTTCCCCACGCATCTTTTGGAGATATTCATCTGAAGCTTGCAACTCTTTAATCTTCTCCAATAGCGTCGGTTGAACAACTAACGCCGCAAGTGTCGCCGGTACTCCCGGTGCTACCACCTCCAATCAAAGCCGTTGCATCTCCTTTTGTAGTAATGGTTGGGGTGTAATTACCGAAGCCAAATTTTTCCCCGATTTTCTGCTAAGTGCATCGGCTACGACATTCGCCTTCCCGGGGTGGTATAGAATAGTAACATCATAGTCTTTCAACAATTCTAACCACCGCCGCTGTCGCATATTCAACTCCTTTTGGGTGAACAGGTACTTAAGGCTTTTGTGATCCGTATAGATCTCACAATGTTCCCCATATAGGTAATGCCTCCATAGCTTTAGCGCGAAAATAACCGCCGCTAGCTCAAGATCATGAATCGGGTAGTTCTTCTCGTAAGTCTTCAGTTGGCGTGAAGCATAAGCTATAACCCGCCCGTTTTGCATCAAGACACACCCGAGTCCCACGTAGGAAGCATCACTATATACCACAAAGGTCTCCCCCGGCGTCAGTAGAGCAAGCACCGGGGTCGTGGTCAACCTTTCCTTTAACTCCTCGAAGCTTCGCTCGCATTCGGGGTTCCAAACATTCTTCACCCCTTTGTGTGTAAGGCGCGTTAGTGGAGTAGTTATTTTAGCAAACCCCTCCACGAACCGCCGGTAGTAGCCTGCTAGCCCTAGGAAACTGCGGACCTCTGATACACTTGTCGGGCGAGGCCAATCCTTAATTGCCTCCACTTTCCCCGGATCCACCGAGATACCATCGCCCGAAATTACATGACCAAGGAAAGTGACCTCCGATAGCCAAAAGTCGCATTTCTTCAACTTGGCATATAACTTTTCTTTTCGGAGTATTTCGAACACGGTCCTCAAGTGCTCCTCGTGTTCTTTCTCGGTCCGAGAATATACCAATACGTCGTCAATGAATACCACGACGCACCGGTCCAATAGCGGACGGAAGACTCTATTCATTAAGTTCATGAACGTCGCCGGGGCGTTAGTAAGCCCAAACGGCATCACCGTGAACTCATAATGGCCATACCGCGTACGGTGCGCCGTCTTGTGCATATCCTTGGGTTGTATCTTCAACTGATGATACCCCGATTGAAGATCAATCTTTGAATATACCTTTGACCCCTGCAGCTGATCGAATAAATCATCAATCCTCGGCAGCGGGTACTTATTCTTCACGGTGACCTTGTTCAACTCGCGGTAATCCACGCAGAGTCGAAGTGTGCCGTTCTTCTTTTTAACGAATAGCACCGGAGCTCCCCAAGGCGACACACTCGGCCTTACAAAGCCTTTGTCGAGCAAGTCTTGCAACTGTGCCTTAAGCTCTTTTAGCTCCGCCGGTGCCATTCTATACGGGGCCTTCGAGATTGGTGCCGCCCCCGGGACCAAGTCAATAACGAACTCGATCTCCCGGTCCGGGGGCAATCCCGGTAACTCTGCCGGAAATACATCCGGAAATTCGCATACCACCCGAATGCCTCCCAAATCCGGGTGTTCTCTTTGGGCTTCTACCATTGTCGCCAAATAGGCTACACAACCACCTTTTATCATTTTCCTCGCCCGTGCCGCCGACACGGTCGCTGCGAAAAGTGAGCTTTTAGCTGCCTGATACACTAGCTCCTCTCGGTTAGGCTTACGAAACGTGATCACCTTACTCTCACAATCTATCACGGCATAATACTTGGAGAGCCAGTTGGTCCCCAAGATCACGTCGAAACCCCACATCCGGTTCAACACCAATAGATCAATCGGCATGACCCAGTCACCTATCTGCACTGGGCACGCTACACATTCTTCGTGAATATGAAAAGTATGCTTGACCGAATTTACCGTCCAATAGTCATAATGGTGCACGATCTTAATACCATGAGTCCTAGCGAATGATGCATTTATGAATGAATGCGATGCACCTGTGTCGAATAAAGCTCTAGCTCTGGTGCCTCTGATCGAGATAATACCTGTCACGATGTCGTCGGGGACAGGAATCGGCTCCTCCTGCACCTGAGTGGCAAAAACCCGCCCACTCGGTGCCCTCGATGCCTCCGGCTGACGCGAAGAAGATGAACGTCCAACCGACATAGCCGGTGGTAACCCCGCCTGCTGTCTCGGGGTATAAGGAACTGATGCCGAGGTAGGCGCAAATGAACCCCAGCTCGGGCACTCCCATGACATGTGCCCGGGCTGGCCGCACCTGAAGCACTTTCCCTCGCGCTGCGGGCATACCGGCGGCCGATGATCGCCACCGCAAATGACACAACGGAACGGCCTGCCACTCCTTGACTGCTGTCGGGGATACCGAGGGGGCTTCTTTGCATTTGACCGGCCCCCGGCACTGCCCGCCGCCCGCTTCTTCCCCTTGTCCCTTGACTCCGCCATTGCCTCGCGCTCCTCTCGCACGTGGGCGCTACCGTGCTCCGCCCACAAGGCTCAGTCAAAGACCTCCGCAAAGGTCGTCAACTTGAGGATTTGCACTCTCTCGTAAATCCTCGGCTGGAATCCTCGTAAGAACCAGTCAGCCCGGTCCCGGTCATCACGAACAACCTCCGGAACGCAGTCGATAAGGTGGGAAAACTCCTGCTCGTAGTCTGCCACGGAGCGGTCCCCCTGTCGCAACTTGCGGAATTTCTCTTGCAACTTCCACTTCACCGTATTGGGGAAGTAGTTGGCAAACACCGCCCTCCGAAACTCCTCCCACATCATAAGCGGAAGATCGGGCGATCGATCCCGCCTAACACGCTTCCACCACACCTTCGCCGCCTTCTCGAGGCAATGTGTGGCGAGGTACACCTTGTCCCTCTCCAAGGTGTTAAGATCCTCAAAGAGTGTCTCCATGGAGTCGATCCATGACTCCACGATCGCCGGCTCCACCACTCCACCTTCGAAGGTGGGTGGGTTAAATTCTGAAACTGAATGGGAGCTGCCAACGTGCGCTCCCGCTCCGCCTCCTCCGCCGCACTATCGGGATTTGAGGTCCCCGATCCTGCCGGCACCATCGTGACTGACACGGCCGCCGCGGCCACAACCTTGGCAGCACTCGGCACCACTGCAGGAGGCGCGGGGTGCACGGCCTCCCCGGGCGCCGCCGCCGCCGCCTGTTGCCGCTCCAACGCCTCCTGGAGCCTCTAGATCTGCTCCCCTTGGCGCTGAACGGACTCAGCCTGCTGCCGCACTACGCCAATAAGCGCGGCCATCTGCTCCCAAAGCTCTCCGTCGCCACTTGCTCCGGGTTGCACAGGAGCCGCATTTGGCTCCTCGGCCATAGACCTCGTCCGCGGTCGACCATGAGGCAACTTAGGTCGTCCACGAGGCGGCATCGCTTCCTGAAATGAAGCAATTCACATTAGTTACTCAGACAATATACTCGATTATACCCAATCCGGCGAAAGCATACCAGCGCATTTATTTTTCTTCCAAAGCATCATGTCGTCGGCCGCCGATCACAACACAAAGGAAAGAAAACAAATAACAACTTTAAGTTTAGTCCCTAACCACATTAGAGACATAATTACATCAACCCAATAAATGCCTTCGCTATAACTTGTTCAACGTCACTCACGTTTCCCTAGATCCTTAAGGTCTTTCCATTCCTAAGGGTCTCTAGGTCCATCCTATGCTTTCACCTTTGGCTCTTTTACGCTCTGATACCATAATATCTGTCACGCCCCGAGCCCGATCCTTTTTGGCCTGTTCGAGAGCGTCAAACAGACGCCGAACGAACAGAGCTTCCCCTGTCCGCCCAAGGCTCAACACTAGTATCAATAGAGTATAAATTTGCATAAGCGGAAGCATACACAATGGCTTGCACGAGGGCAAGCAATAGCCAAGGCGAAAAAATTAACCATTTAGTATACAAGTAATATGACTAAATTTAAATCACATACATGTATCCAACTATAATCAAGTTCTGTCACATTCTTGCATCATTTCTTTTTACATCTCATTTCTCCCAAAATATAACTTTTGACATTTAAAGTAAATATTCTTTACATCATTCATTAAAGCAAGTTCATAATACTAANTGGGATCCCTACCAAGATTTTCGAATCTTTGGAATAATCTCTCGAAGGGTACACTTAGATTCGATAGAAAACGAATCCTTACTCTAGTTAGAGCCTCTTTACGTTTTTATTGTACAATCCCGTAGGGTTTCTTCCCAAAACGGGTTCAACCCAAAACTAGATAAAACTAGTACATCTTTGGATTAACTCCCATAAAATTTGCGCAACCTCGCGAGCCAAGCTGTTAGGCTGCTCACATGCGTTTCATTAATTGTTTTTGCAGTAAAAGGTATGTCTATCGGTGTCGTGCGCCTGATCCCGAAGTTTTTAAGGTTCTTTAAGTGGCATCGTAGGAACACTGGTAGATTCCACCCACCACGTAAGGTTCCTGTAGCTTTTAGAGAAATACAGATTTCGCAGTATAAACTCGTATATATAAATATAACTCGTACAACGTATCATCCCAATTAACATTTAAAAGAAACGTACTATACTCAAGATTACGAACTCTTTATCATCATTTACTTACTCTTAACCATTGGGATATATACGTACTGTTCCCTGTTCTTGGATCTTCCCAATCATTTGTTTACACTGTACAACTGTATTTAAATCGTTCACTGTAACTACTCAGATCTCCTGAATCTTTTGTTCACACCGTAGTAACTGTTTCTTGTTCTTGTTCATCACTGTAATACTGTATTTGTGGAATCTTAATTCCCAGTATACATGTACCAAGAGGAACTTCAGTTCCTTACCTAACTTGAATTTTAGGAATTTCAATTCCTAACTAGCATGAGTGGATTATCAGGAACGAGCTCCCGCCATCGAGGGGGAGCCCGCTACACGAGGCCTCAACAGTAGTGACCCAGCATCGCCAATAGAGGGGTCTCCCGCCAGGGCAGCCCAACATCGTCAATAGAGGAGCTGTTATCCCTAAACCCAACCACTCAAACACTCCCGCTTTGGATGCCCGATCGGTACTCTAACCCATTATTTTTCAATTAGGACGTAAGTTGTACTCGTAAGATAGCTCGTATCAAAATAAATAACAAGTCCGTATAATCGACGTAAACAATCAACCAATAATAGATAAGAAAGAAGATAATACGGACTAATCTGGATCACCCTATCAGCCGCACCAACCAACGGCTTGGGTGACCCTTGAAACAACATCAAGATCTACTTTGAGCCCTAGTGATCCACCATGAGAGGGGTCTAAGAAATCCATGTTTTTCATGGAGTCATGGTCCTTAGAGGATTTCCTCACTTGTAGAGAGATCAAAATCCAAACATCTAAGGTCTAAACCCAAACCCTAAACTCATTTTTGCATAAGGACTCACCTTTACCCAAGCTCCACCAAAGCCTACTTGTTGGAGAGCTTTTAGGACCACCAAAGCCACCAAAATCCACTTCTCCAAGCTCTTCTCCACCTTCTCCAAGCTCTAGGGCTTGCTTTCTAGAGAGAGAAAGAGAGGAAAATGAGAGAGAGGGTGAAATGGGTGTTGGCTGTGAGGGGAAGGGGTATTAGGCTATTAACATGTTGTAACATTTGCCAAAAAGTCCTCCCAATCTTTATATTTTGCAGCAGACCTCGTTTTGCTGTCGGGCCCAAAGTGTACCGGTACACTTTTTCGTGTTACCGGTTACACGACTACGCAGAGGCAAACCCGAGAGCAAATCTGTCAGTTTCGCCCAAAGTGTACCGGTACACTTTTTCGTGTCACCGGTTACACGACTATGCAGAGGCAAACCCGAGAGCAAATCTGTCAGTTTCGCCCAAAGTGTACCGGTACACTTTTTCGTGTCACCGGTTTCAGCATGTGTAACCGGTGACAGGTCGCTTGCTGTACCGGTACACATTGCTCCAGACCTGATTTTTGGCTCCGTCTCGATTCTATTTTGCGCTGATCGATACCAAAACCCTTCTAACACTTCTAGAATTCATTTTTAACCCTCCCAACAGTGTTGGTAAGTTAATTGGAACTCGCCCAATTAATCCATTCGCGCACTTTAGTCAGTTTGCCTAAAGTTCGTCATTTTCTATCTAGGTTTCAATACGTTACACCCAATCTCGCCTCTTCCTTACGAGATCGATTACTTCACTAAACTCATCCACCTTCGCCACGATAGCGTTCTTGATGGTGGAGAAATCAAATCCGAATCCAGGCCCTAGGATTCTACCTCTTCAGAACCTTCCGGCTAAACTCCAGCGACGACTACACGCGCCAGATCTCCGAGAGATTGGGCCAGATCTGCTTCACGATCTCGAGCTTCGAGATCGAGAATGACCCCGTCGCAGCTAAGGAAAACGATGATAGCACCGCCACCGCGAGCAGCCGCAGTAGGTCTGAGAGTGCGGAGGCAGAGTGGAGAAGGTTCTCGAGCTCGTAATACATGATATGGCATACAGCAATTGTGTACGGTCCCCAAGAACTTCTGAGCCTAACATGAATGATTTCCCAGATTTAAACAAAGGATATCTGTAAAGGCAAAAAATCTGCAAAAGAAAGAAAAAAAAAAAAAAAGAAAAAAAGAAAAAGGAAAAATGCACTTGTTGCATTCCAACTACGCCTTTTGAATCTAAGCTCCCCTTCTGAGAAAGGAGTATTTTCAAGTCCCATTCACATTCCAAATCAAATTAGCAACCAGAAGCCATAATTAAAAGAAAAAAATGAAATAAAATAAAATTGCAGCAAGATCGTATTCATGTAAATCACCTCATCACTTTAATAATAAAAAGTGAAAATAGAAAACCTTCCCACACGTTTAGCGAAAGCTCCGGCAAGCTAAGTAGACATCATCAACATTTACCAAAACAATAATTGGACGCGCCGAGTTACCAAATTTCACTCCAGCATCCGATATATAGATTTTTAAATAAAAATGTCTAAAACTCAGAAAACATGCAGAAAAGAATTCACAAGATCGAACAAAATATTGACTTCTAAATAGGCAGATCTCATAGAAAACAAAATGAAGCATGCACATACGCATACGAGATAATACTGTTGT
Organism: Ananas comosus; assembly: GCF_001540865.1. Classification (NCBI taxonomy): domain Eukaryota; kingdom Viridiplantae; phylum Streptophyta; class Magnoliopsida; order Poales; family Bromeliaceae; genus Ananas; species Ananas comosus. The sequence continues at coordinate 6,267,905 of NC_033636.1, forward strand.
TCCCACCCTCGTGTTTGGCGACCAGCAGCAAACATGCAAAGAACAAAACAGAAGTACGCATAATCTACTAGATATCCTTAGCAAGGGAATTAAGAACTCGTGACCCGTGGGGGATGGTATGATGAACTTCTGCTTCATCTTAGCAGCTCCAAAAGCAACAAAAACTTAACATCACAGTTGTGTAATTCCAAGTTTGTGCAATAGCTGCACAGCCATATTACTGATAGGTGAAGGCAAATACTCTTTTGACATAGCAGAACTAGTTACAGTACACATATTGAAGGAAAAAGCAGACAATCAAATCCTCGTCTAAAATCCATACACTACTCGAAAAGTTTTCCTGAATATTCTTCCAAAGAAAAAAGCAGAAAAGAAACAACGAAACAAAACTACATGGTAGGCGTATTCTTGTTGCAACAATAGCAGAAGAGATGAAAGGTGAAATGATGACGCGCAATATGTGAGAGCGAACAACGAAGATCACCGAAACACGCATGCATTTCGGAGGCAGAGTGCGATCATCACCGAGATAAGTTGCCAAATCGCCGTCCACTGGCGGCAGATGCAGCACCATTGCCGCCTCTGACTTGCCATTGCTGGTTACGACGCCTCCGTGCTGCAACCTGACGGCCACTACCGCCTGCTGGCTGCTGAGATATGTTTCTCATCCTCTGCTCCTTCATGGTCGCAAACAGTGCATCTAAGGTTTGAGGCCTTTGTTTTGGCACCAACACCTTATCCTGCATATGTTAGTAGTAAGAATCACAAGTTCATAAAGGATCTCAATTTACGGTAGTATGGAGCAGAAGTTTCTTTTAAGAAGTAAACTTTGAATGCCCAAGTTGTAATAGAGACACCTAAATCAGCAACTCCAAAGAAAGTCATATATACAGTGAAGGTATGCTGTCTGTTGTGTCAGATTGGCACTGGCAGGTGGAAAAGAGGATACAAATGATTATGAGGAATAATAACCATAAAGAAGGAATGATCTTCTAGTTTTATTCATAAAACCATCAAATAAGGGCTTTGAAAAACCATTAACAATAACAAGCTCAAACTTCAAGATGATGGAGGTATTTGTGAGAAGAAAAATCAGATGTTCAAAAAAAATAAAATCAAATAAAATTCTTATTACGTAAAACAAACCAATTTATGTTCAAATACAACAGAAGACCTGGATGACACAACAAGAAATAACATGCTGAATTATTTTTTTTGTCAGTATGATTTGCAAGACAAACAATGGTTAACAGTGTCAGTACATGACAGAGTACAAATCAGCAAAAATACTGTTTTCATGCAAAACATTTATAGCCGAATTTGCAAGTGAAAGAAACCAAGTACCAACAGAAAAAAATAGTTTGTTTTACCTAAACTCTTTGCGTTTATCCACACAGAACAGTAAGAACTGATGTAGTATGAAAGAATGAAGATTAAGAACATTTATAGTCCACATTTCAGTGCAGATTTAATAAGCTCCCAACACTGAAAACGAAACAAAAAATCAAAAGTAAATGAAAACATGCAACTACAACCTAAGCTTTACAATCGGTATATTGAGAATTATATAACAAGACAAGTACTCCAAAAAAATGGTCTCGTCATCGAGAGGTGCGTGGATCCATAGTCTTCATAGTTTAATAGACACATCAGACGGTAACCTTAAGGAAGATATCTCAGCTGCGCATGGTGCATACGCAACTATGAGCATACTTCAATATAGAATTAAGGAAATTTAAGATTTACCTTTCCAGCAGCAGCATCTTTCCTTTGTACTGATGCTGGTGCAACTCTGCATAAGAAAACTGCTGTTAATAAAAGCAAGCAGTATTGGAAGTTTTAGCCAGACTGATAATATAAAGTAAATGAAGATGACAGCAGGTTATTTTTCCTACCAGTAGCCCACTCTACACAGAGGTTTGTGTGACTTACCAGAGACCGTTTAAAACATGTGTAGATCCTTAAAGAGAAAGAAAGAACCTAAACAAACCGATCACTAGAAAGGCGCCAGGCTATGCAAAAAGTAGTTTCCCTTCTCAACTTGCATTATTTTCTGCACTCTCCTGGATTTTCAAATTCTCACCAAATATGGGAAACCGGTTTTTAACATTTTCTTAGTACCATCGGCTGCAAAGAAATATCACACTTGGAAGTCCTGTGAGCATTAGTTACCAAGATTACTATCCCACAAAGCAGATACATCTTAAACACCTGTCCATATTTCTCCATCGCCACTTGGACCACTGGAATAGCATTGCAGAAACCATTGTGCTTCACATAATGAGATCCTAAAACAAAGATTTTGGACCCTGGTACCTTTTGTCTGCTCTAGAAACGAGATCGAGATATACTTTGATACCAAAGATAAAAAGATCAAATAACAAACATTAGTCCTCCGCCTGAATTTGTCTTCACCAAAACAGCTAGCATCATTTGTTACAGACTCGATAATCAACCCAAATAATATCAACCACCATATGATTTTTCCAATAGATGTTTTATCCGGATAAAGTTTAACTTGCAGCCGTGCCTGATTACTTGTTTCTATGTTCATAACCTTCAAAAGCCACAAAGGAAGCTCAAAATTTAAGGAGAAGATTGGACATATACATGACTTATACGAATGCACCGCTTTTTACTACGAATCCATGTAAATTAAAATGCCCACATCCCCTAATGTCACCAGAGCCAAAAGATAATACATCTAGTGGCCAAATGTGGAAAAAGGAGCAACCGGAGACCAGAACTTTCACTACTACAATTCGTGGGCACAATATCAGCTGCACACTAAATTGTGCAGTAGTCTGTAGTCTTCTCAGGATCAGGAAATCTCTCATTGCAGCAAAGCAGTGAGGTGCTTTAGTGTACAAAACTTGAGTTTATGGCCTTTGTGTATTTAATCTATCCAAATGAAGAAGAATAAGTATCTTCAAATATTGTCCACCGACCAAAGTAGTACGTAAATGACTCATCTCTTCTTGCATAACATGAAAACAAGTAATAAGGATTTCCAAAGCACAGAAGAAAAGCCGACTGTTATCAAGTGTAATTGAGCTACAGTTCAGCCCATCAACCAGCTCATTGGCCCACTTATGACTGTTACTATACGGTTGAATGCATTTCTAAGACCGATCCATCGGAGAAAAGTAATAATTGTTTACCTGCAGAAAGATAGGAACTAACAGAAGTTGAGAAAACTGATCAAGAAAATTTGTGCTAGCAAGCAGAAGAGAAATAGGGGAAAAAAAAAAAAAAGAGTTCATACCTTGGCTTGCCCCAATTGGCCGCCCTGTTCCGAATAGGCATGGCTGCAGCCTTCTTTGCAACTTGTGTTGTCACAGGAAATTGGTTCCCTCGAAAATTCGACCTCCTCTGAGCAAGTACACCCTACAGATAAAACAGATATCCAAAAAAAGAATACATCAACCATGTTAAGTATATTACAACACTTCAGGAGAAAAAAAATAAAAGAATTGTTTCATCTTAACTACCTGTCTGATTGACGACCTAGAATCCATGAACCTCTGAACCTTGGAGTTACCTTGAGAAGGATTACCATTGGGAAAGCCTCGGCTTTTATTCTACAATTACGAAAAGTAGCATCAACAACTCCATTGCAACAAAAAGATCTATGCCAAATCTTATCTTTCAGAAAGATGCAATACTCACAGGCATCCTTGGTGGTCTTTTGCCTTTGGAATTATTTTTCTTCGACATTTTAATAATATCCTCTAGAACAAGACAGTAAAAAATAAGAGCAAATTAGCTGATTTCCAGGTATAGTAACTGGAAAAGTTTTGTTGAAAGACAGGCCAAGCAAAAAGCATACCCAGAGTCATGTCCATCTTTTTCTCAGTGATAGCGATAGCTTCAGTTGTTATTGGTTTAGCATCCATCTAAAAAAAAAAAAACAAAGCAAAAGTAAGTACCACAACTATATAGTATGAGAAATTTCCAGAATAAGACTGAAATATTCACAAAATTTCCTAAAAGTAACCCCCAAAGATACCTAGAGAGCCACTGCTGAGACTGTTAGTGGCGAGGAATAAATCATGTAACGTAATAAGAGGCCAACCATCATTTGAAAAAGTAAAAAATGATTGGGAATAATCAAAGTTGATAAGAGCCAGCTTCACCCCGCTGTAGCTAGTACTAGAGCTTGAAGAAGTATTTTCTTTTAGTAGAGCCAATAGAAGACGCACAATATAGAAAGTGCCCCCCAAAAATACTCTGCAGCAGAATCAGAAGATCCAAATTGGAGCTTTTGATTTCAGGATTTACAAACTCATATCTGTTTCCACCACAGCAGAAGTGCTAAAATTTTTGTTTACCAAACATTCTGGTTAAGGTGGCTGCGGCTGACACCAAAAGTAGAAGCAGGGCCAAACAGACAAGATTATGTACTCATTGGTGCTCAGCGTTACTAATAGTAAAATAGACGGCTACAATCTCCTCTATAGCCTAAAGTCTTACAGCATTTTGAAGTACAAAAGTCATATAGATCCTTCAGTTCCATGTAATAAACACAAAAGCTTACGGTGTGTGAGAGTAGAATACAACCAGGTGAAAAAGGGCAAACTTTTTAATATTTCAAACAATTATACTAACAACGGAACAACCTTTATTGAAGCCAATTCTTTACAACCAAACTTGTACATAACAAAAAATATTCACACACATCCCAATTTCTCTCTAATAATATGCACTTTTAGGAAAAGTTAAAGCATGTTGTTAAGGCTTTCCAGAGGTTGTAATAATTTTCCTTAATATATTAGTGTATAGGCAAAAATATATGATCGTATTGTCAAAGGAGAACATATGGTATACACTAAAGCATAAAGTATGAATCCTTGGATGCAAAGCATAGATTAAAAACTTAAAATGGATTTTATGCAGCAAAGTTTCAAATAAATTTGAAGATATTCACCACTTGAGCCACTCGGAAGCCAAAATAAAAAGAGTAAATATAAAGTGATAATAATTACAACTCGTATTTACCTAAAAACATGAATATATAAACTGAAGCCCTAAATCTGAAACCAAAAAAAAACAATCTCCTAGGATGCAAACCTAGAAGTGCTCAAAGAGGACCAGTACCTAAGAGATCAAAAGTGAAACATTACCTTGGACTCAAAATCCACACGTTGCATCATAAACTGGTCAAACCGACCAAATAAAACACCTACCGCACAAATTTGTACCCGGGAAAGAGCACAAAAATTAAATCTAAAACGAAAACACTAAAATATCCGTAAATTTCTAATTGATTCGAAATTTCTAAAGAACAGTGACAAAATCGATCGAAAAAACTACAAATTTCAACTCGATTCTCAAATTTCTCAAGAATAATAATAAGAAAAAAAAGAAGCAATCAAAATGAAAAAAAAAATGAGGATTGAAGGCCTAAAAGAGAGAAGAAACTAACCGGATCGTCCTCTTCGTCGAGCTAGGGTTTCAAAAGATCGGAAAGCGGAACCCCTCGCCGGCCCACGAATAAGGGTCTCGTCGAGAGAGAGAAGGGGAGAGATCCTGAGAGAAATCGAAGGTCGGAGAACTGAGGCTCGGAATCGTTCTCGCGCTCCCCTTTCGAAAGTTCGGATTAGGGTTAGGGTTAGGGTTCGCAACAAGGATGATTTTTTTTTCTTTTTTCTTTTTCCCTTTTTTTTTTAATCTTAGAACAGATGAGGCTCTTAGACGTGCGTTTAGAATTGTTCGACCTCTTAATGATGAGATGGTCTTTTATATGGCGGTGAAAAGGCTAAATCTTAAGCCAATTAAACTATTTTTAAAAATATATATATAATAGAGATAATTACCGGTACACCCTCAAAATATCTAGAATATATTAGATATCCTTACTTTTTTTTATTTCACATGTATTCCTCGGATATTTCTCCGTCATTAAAAAAATTAAGGCCAATTTGCATAAAAAATCCACTAGTTTTGCATTTTTGTAAAAGTAGGCCACATTTTTCGATTTTGCAGATTCGGACCGGATTTTAAGTAAACTGACCAAAATAGCCTTATACTTTTTTCTCTCTCCTTTTTTTTTCTCGCGTTTTTTTTTTTTCTCGCCGAAGAAGACGACGAAGGCAAAGGCAGAAACGGCCCTCATCGTCTTTGTACCTCACGCCCTCACCTCCACCCTTGCCCGCGCACCCTTCGCCCTACTCGCTTCCGACCACGCCAAAGCCGCACTGCGACCCTCTTTTTTTTTTTCTCTCTGACCCTCCTCCACCACCTTTGCGGCCCTCCGTGACAATAACGAGGACGGTAACGCGTCCTCTTCCTCCGCCTTCACCCTCCACCTTCACTGCAGCGAATTTTCTACCCGCCAAACAAACTCGCCGTCCCCACTGTCGCTGCCGGCAAGGAAGAGGAAGTGTTTCTTGGGCCAAGAAGCTCGCCGTCGAGGGAAGGGGTACGCGGCCCACCCACCTACCCCAGATGGCGGCGGCGAGCGCGGCCTCGACGGTGTCGGAGGCGAGGAGGATGAGAAATGCACGGAAGAATCTCTGGATTAGCATTTTTGTTTGTTTAAAACAAAAAAAAAAGACTAAAAGGCCAAAAACTAGAGAACAATAAAGAAAGTCAGAGAAGAATGAAGAAGAAGATGAATTTGCACTGTTAAGATTAAATTGCACTGTTTTAAAAGAACGTTGCACTATTATGGACGTAAGTTACACTCTTTTAAATATAAATTGCACCCTCTAAGATAAAAATTACGCTCTTTAGACGAAAATTATACTATTTGAGAGATATTTACACTGTTTATCCTCTTGTTGCACTTTTTAAGAGAAGATATTTACACTATTTCTTCTCTTGTTGCACTATTTCTCCTCTTGTTGCACTATTTCTGCTGTTAAAGGGTGCAGTTTACACATCAACACATCAAAGGAGAAATAGTGTAACAATAGGAGAAATAGTATAACAAGAGAAGAAATAGTATAAATATCTCCTCTTACATAGTACAACAAGAGGAGAAACAGTGTAAATATCTCTCAAAGAGTGCAATTTTCGTTTAAAGAATGTAACTTTCATCTTAAAGGGCAGTTTACATTTAATTAAAAGAGTGCAACTTATGTCCATAATAGTGCAATTAACGTTCTTTTAAAACAGTACAATTTAATTTTAACAGTGCAAATTCATCATCTTCTTCCTTCTTCTCTGGTTTTCTTTATTATTCTCTAATTTTTGGTCTTTTAGTTATTTTTTTTATTTTAAACAAACAAAAGTGCTAATCAAGAGATGCTCCTGTGCATTCCTCGCCTTTCTTGCATGCCTTCGACACCGTCGAGGCCGCGCTCGTTGCCGCCTCCTGGGGTAAGTGGATAGGCTGCGTGCCCTCTCCCTCGACGGCGAGCTTCTCGACACTGAGAAGTGCTTTCTCTTTATCGTCGATGAGGGTAGTGAGAACGCGAGTTCCCAGAAGTGGATTTGGTGGGTGCAAAATCCGCTGCAGTGGAGGTGGAGTGCGAAGGCGGAGGAAGAGGACGCGTTACCATCCTCGTTATCGTCGCGGAGAGCTGCAGAGGCGGTGGAGAAAGGTCGGAGAGAAAAAGAAAACCTCAGCGGAGTCAGAGGCGAGTAGGGCAAGGGGTGCCCGAGCGAGGGTGAGGATGAGGGTGAGGGCGTGAGGTGCCGAGACGATGGGGGCCGTTTCCGCGTTCACATCCGTCGGTTTCTTCGGCAAGAAAAAAAAACACGAGAAAAAAAAAGCAGAGAGAAAAATGTATAAGAGTATTTTGGTCAGTTTACTAAAAATTCGGCCCGAATATGCAAAATCGAGAAATGTGGCCCACTTTTGCGAAAGCGCAAAACTAATGGATTTTTTATGCAAATTCCTGCTGTTAGTAACCGTTAAGTTATCTCAAATTTTCTTTTTTGTCCCTAACTTAAGAATAAATAAGAAAAATTAGTGACGATAGAAATGTATATTTAAAAGGACAAAATAATAATTTTATAGAAAAAATGGTTGTTCCTAATAGTTCACTAATAATAGAATCTAAAGAGTATATTTGAAAGAATTTGGATAGTTAAAAGAGTTTTTTTTTTTATATTAGCCTTCTAAGCAAAGCAAATAAGTAAGTCCGGAATTTTTTAGGAGTATATAAGTAATTACTCTTATATAATAAATATTTGGTATAAATATATGAAATTTGTCAGAACTAAGCTTCAATGAATTGGCTATCCAACCTTTTCAATTTATTTGTTGCGAGACAGTCAACAACACTTTAACTATAAAATTCAGTTAATTATTTATTGGGCTTTTTTTTGCAATTGGCCCCCTGAAAATAATTATTTATAAAAATAGCCTCGAAAAATTTATATTTGTAAAACTGGCCCTGCCTCTGCCACACAAGCGCCACGTAAGCACCATGCGGGCTGGGCTGGGGCCGGTGAAATAAGTTAAACACGGTGAATGGTTCACCGTGTTTGGACACGATGAACTACTCACCGTGTCCAAATTGTGTATACTATGTGGCTTGGACTTGTAGTGCAAGTCCAAGCCAGAGGCCGGGGGCCGTGGGGGGGGGAGGGGGGGTGTAATGCACTAGACACGGTGAATAGTTCACCGTGTCTAGACACGGTAAACCATTCACCATGTCCAGTAGAACTACCAGCACTTAGAAATTTTTCAGCGCAATAAACCACAGAATACAACATCACAACGCAACAACAAATTCAATACAACAATACAAGAAATTCAACATCAACAATACAACAACAAATCCAACAGAACATCAGTAAAGTATCAATACTAGATCATCACAATAGAATATCAAAAAATAAAGCAAGTTTTTCAATAATATAGAAAGTTCGGTGCAATTTAAAATTTACAAAAATATAATGTCATGTTCTCCTCCTAGTCTCTCGACCACGTCTTCCTAGGGGTGGCAATCCAGCTCGCCGTTCACGAGCTAGCTCGTGTTCGGCTCGATAACAGCTTGATTATACTTCTTTTGTATATATATATATATATATATATATATATATATATATATATATATATATATATATATATATTATTTATATATTTGAATATATAATTATATTTGTATATAAATATATAATACAAATTTTTATTTTTAAATTTTTAGCCTAACTTAAAAAAAAAGCCCAATTTATTTATAAAAGAGGTTTATTTATATATAGAATATCAACCCTTGGATCAAATCTAACGGCTTTTAAACTCTCTATTCCTAACTCTAATGCATTTTCCACCTTTTTGACACTCCACATAGCCACACAGCCGCCTCCCTCTCTTTCTTTCTCTCTCGCACAACCTTTCTCTTTCTCTCTCTCTCGCTCTCAGACTTCACACATCTCGCACACCCCGGTAGGTGGCACGCCGGTAGCACACTCTTCACCGTTCGCACACGCCGGCAGCTCACTCTTCACCGTTCGCGCATCCCGGCAGCGCACTCTTTGCCGTTCGCACATCTCGAGCTGGCTTCGGCTTGCTCGTGTTCTGCTCGTCTACAGCCCTACGTCTACCTACACGTCCCCTACCACGTACGCGACCACGATCAACACCATACTTATCAAAGGGTTCTAAGACCTCCAACTGGTCGAGATGCTCGATAGCAGCACCTTCAATAATCGGCTGAGTGTCCTGCGCCTCGATCACCCGTCTGATCTCGTGCTCAATCATAGCAGGTGTCGGTAGTATGTCTGGCCGTGGAGGAGCTGAAGAGGAGGGCTGATCTGTATGGAGAGTGCCACGCCCCACGCCCCTCGCCCCGGAATCACCAATTTGGTCGATTCGGGCACGGGGGCGGGCCGCCGAACGGACAAAGTTTTCCCTGTCCGCCCAAGGCTCAACCAACATCATGTACATCTAGTTTGCCCAGAGTGTAGTCGAAATTGACCAAAGTGTGGTATTGGACACTTCGAAAAGGTCCTTTGAGCGTTCCGAATGATAGGAATGGCTTATAAGGTTGTGAAGGGCCTTGGAGAGCATGATGGATAAATTCTAGAAATTTTCGTGCTGGAAATGCTCTGGTCCGGACCCTGGCTGTAGGGTCCGGACCCCGAACACGAAAAAGCTCAGGGTTGAGCTAAATGCCATTTGTGTGAGGGGCTTAGTGCAATTATGCAAGTGGAGAGTATACATGAGGGGTCTTGACTCATTTTTCTCATTTCCCTCACAACTTCCAACAAAGAGAAAAGCTTCTCTTTCTCTCTCTAAATCTCTCTCTCTCCTAGGGTTTGCTCCAAGAGGTGGAGTTGGTGGAGAGAAGTTGCTTGGAGGTGAAGTTACCATTTTCTTCACCATTAGCTTGAGAAGAATGCTTGAGCTTAAGGTAAGCTTTTAGAGATTTGTGGATTATGGTTAGGGTTTGGATTAAATCCCTTAGAAGTGAGACTAGATGAAACCCTAGGTAGTTCTAATCTAGATTATTGCATGAATCATAAGGTGTTATGTGTATTCTTGCAAAAATGGGTTTCTGGGGTTTCGGAAGAGGGCTTTTGATCAAGTGGGTTTTGATCTAAATTGAGCCTATGTAAACCTAATTGAAGGTAAAACCGACAAGGTGGGCAACCCAAATCGGAGTTCCTACAGGCGTGCAGCGAGTTATTGAGAAGAAGTACAATTTTCGGTTCGTTTGCGTTGAGTCAAGCCGAAATGACGTCCATAAATCGCGAGGCTTGGATTCTCGCACCTCGGCATCGTAAAGAGGTGGGGGGTGCTATCCAAAACAATCGGATTTTCTTTTATGTCTATGTTACTTCATATTGGCCATATATGTACATGTATAGAACTCATGCATTGTAGAGTAGTTGTGTTGGTTATTCCATTCCTTGCATGCTCTCATAATAGATGTAGAAAAGTAAGATGGAACATAGTGGCTATGTGCATGAGGATTGGATTGTGAACAATGAACTCTTATAGTGCCATGAAAATGAGAACTTAGAAAACATAGTGACATAGATGGTGGCATTTGGATAGTAAATTGAGAATACTCATGATATGAGGATAGGGATTGTTATCTTCCCTGGTATTGTTACCACTAGTTGGTAGAGTATCCTCGGGATAGAGGATTAGATCATACTCACATTACGTCTATTTCGCTTGGCGGTCGTCGCTCCACCCAAGCAGTGGTCTCCGGAGTACTTCATGGTAGGGGTTAACGTAGCTACCTGGCAGACGGTCCCGGGTGAGTGTTTAGCCGACGTCTCCTCACCTGCGGGATTCGGTTGTGAGTCGAAGCTTAACCTTCGGGTTAGCCGGTATGATTGGGTTATGAGATATGAATGGCATGCATTATGAGCATAGTAGTTGCTAGTACTTATTTATTGTACCTATTCATTGTATCATCTTGCTAAAAGCATAGTAGCATGCTAAATGTTTATTTTATATTGCTAACCCTTCTACTCATGCCTGATTAGACCTAGTGGAAAAATCGGCGAGGTGGGCGGTCAAACCCATTGGGAACTATTATTAGTTATCATCCCACTTTGTTGTAGAGCCTAGCACGAGCGGACCGGCCAAGGATCGTAGTAAGGGCATAGCGCCCTAAATAGTAGCCTCCTATGCATTAGAGTACCCTGTACCATTTTGAGAGATATGATGTACATTGGTGATGTTACTTTTGTGGATGCATGTAAATGTATTATAAGGCAAATGATGTAAACCAAATGTATGTACTTTGGTGGATGAATCTAAATAATCAAATGTGGAATGTAATAGCTAGTATTTTTCTCTTGCTCTTGTTTGTATTACACTCGCGCAATCATGTATGTTGATTATGTTTTACCTGGGCAAACTAGATGTACATGATGTTGATTGAGCCTTAGGCAGGCAGGAAAAACTCTATCCGTTCGGCGGCCTGTCCGCGTGCCCGAATCGACCAAATTGGTGATTCCGGGGCGAGGGGCGTCGCAGAGAGACTGCAACTGCCGTCGGCGCCTATGATAAACAATATCAACTGGCCGAGGTGGATCCTCTGGTACTGGTGCTGGTACCGTGTCTGGATGATAAGGTGGCTCCTCTATCGGTGAAGATGGCCTCGGTAGACTATACACTGGTATATGGCCTAACGTCGATGGTCTACTATATTCTGCTGACCGTGGAGGTATAGTATGTGGAAGCATAGGTAAAGTCTCCAAAACTGCTTCTATCTTATCGGCAACATGTGATAGGGCATCTAATACTCTGCTTCCTGGAATATTCGGTAGGACACGTCTAATCGTATAATGTGATCTCTACACGATATCGACCTGAAATAAAAGCACCATGATAAAGATTATACGAAACTTTCTTGTATATATAAAAATAAACATAAAGAGATATTATATATTAAAATCATACCAATACTTTCTCGACGTGGCCACGTAGTTGATACGCGAGGGGTGGCCTCTGTACTGACCTAGATATCCACCTCGTATAGGATTTGGATCTACCTCAGGGTCCACCTCTACTATATCCACCAATCTATCATCCCAACGCTAAATATATGAAGCATGGTATGCCGCCCAATTCTCATCTGCTCTACCTCGTGAAGTGATATGAGGTAGAGCAACCAGTGCTTCAGGTATAAGTTGTAACAGACCAAACTAGCGAAGCTGTAACGACCCAGCCCACTAGCAATAATAACTCGTTGGGCCCGAACACCGGCCCAAAATGCTTAAGCCCAGTTATTATTACTAGTGTTTGAGTCTCTTATATACCCAATCACATCCCCATTCCTATCCAATGTGGGATTATTGGGATGTGACAAACTCCCCCCATTAAGGCCCTGACGTCCTCGTCAGTGCAATCACACACACAACCCAAGATCACCAGGCAATGTGAGACTCGTCTCGCTAGCCTTGTCATCCAGACACTGGCATAGCCAGTCACCTTGTCATTCAGACTCCGATATAGCCTATCACATTGTCTTTTAGACCCTGGCTCAGCAGAGACTCGCCACACATTTTCGGCTGGTGAAACGGCTCTGATACCAAATGTAACGACCCAGCCCACTAGCAATAATAACTCGTTGGGCCCAAACACCGGCCCAAAATGCTTAAGCCCAGTTATTATTACTAGTGTCTGAGTCTCTTATATACCCAATCACATCCCCATTCCTATCCAATATGGGATTATTGGGGTGTGACAGAAGCACACGATTTGGAAGATGCAACTCAATAATATGGAAGCGGATTAAAGTGGTCCTAAATCGCCAAACCTCGGACCCCGTGTCACGCCCCGAGCTGCAGCGAAAGTTCGTTGGGCGCGTGCACAGACCCGCCGTGCATACCAAAACCACAATGTACACAAGGCGTCTACAACAATCAAAGAGAGCAATAGAGAAATCCATCCTAAAATATGGTGATCAGAGCGAGAATATGCAACAGCTAGATGTTACAATTCTGAAACTAGAACTCAAGATTACAACAACCCAATCAAGAGTATAACATAAATACATAGGATCTCACATAATGTACAAATACATCACAACACTAAGCCGCTAAATAAATCTATGGGTTCATCTATCACACATCGTGAGGCTCTAGTTAGTCGTTGCCTCCCTTGCCACGATCCCTAGCCTTTCTCGCTGCGGAAGGCTCTGAAACAAAAACAACCAACCAATGGGGGTGAGAACTAATTAAACAATAGTTTCCAGTGGGTAAGCCGCCGAGAGTGGCGAAATACACCACTAGGTAAACTGAGGCATAGATATGATATAGGAAGTATGAAATGTAAATGCAACAGATATTAGAAAAATCTCAACTATATCATACCTCTATATGAAATGTCTATAACATGTATATAAATTCCATGCCTACAATTACATGCATAAGCAATTGTGTATGCTACATTAAATTGCAAGTCCATATTTAAGCTATGAATAACTATCATGGTACAAGTCTTACATTGTCATTGACATCAAGTTGTTATAGTCATCATTGAGGTATCCTTGTATATTTAACATCACAAGTGTAGGTTACTACCACTAAGGTGTCAATGCAACGATGCCCCACAAGAATATCCCTTTACTATGAACGTGTCAAATCTCAACATAAGGTAACCAACCATTAGTATGCGCATCTATTAGGTATGCATCCACTAGTATAAAAGGGTATCAACTCACTAGTATGTCTAACATAATGTCAAGTTTAATTAATTCTTGGTTAATATAGTTCAATTCATCTGGACCTACACAAGTGTAGTCTGGCTTGTGCCGCCTAATTGTCCGTGGTAGTCCAACATTCCTCCTCTAGGAATGAGCCTATCCCACGCCGGCCCAGTAGGTACCCAATCCAGCAGGGCGAGCATCTGTCGCATAGGCCAACTCCGGATGCCGGCTTGTGGGGAGCGACCTTCACAAGCATGTGCGAATAAGCATAAATGGCAAGCAAGTATGATCATCCATCTCAAGTACACAGTCATCATGTCTCAAACATGGTATAAATACTATCAACCCAAAGGTCTAGTTCTACTTCATAATATAAAAGTTTAACCGTTCACTGAGTCCAATGCCTCTTTATGACATTGTTGTTTTCTATGTTATAGCACATGTCCCAAGCACATTAAGGTTCACATTTCATTATTCTAATGAAGATGTTCTATGACTCGTTCATGAACCTACCAATGTGTGCTACTACCACTATAATACAAAAGGAATAGTTTTTCAATGTCAAATCCAATGAACCCTATGGGTATCAATTAAGCCATAGTATATGTCATGCATATGCCTTTCTACATGATGCCTCCACCTCATGGAGTATATAAATATCCATACATAGCCACGCAAATATTTAGTTCTCACTACACTACTCAAGTGTGTACTTATCATTTACATATTCCATTCACAAGAAATTCTTTCTATGTGCCTAAAGCATAGAATGTCATCTACCGACTCATGGATCGGGGAAAGACCATAGTGTTACAAGTATATGCAAGGGTTCACATTCTCCATTAACTTTGTTATGGCATTCAAAATCTAACCCTCTAGATCTCATATCCACGTAATGCATTATATGCCATTACTACTCACTTTTAATATTCACATCCATGTTTGTATAAAAAGATTTATCTCAACTCAAGCCATAACATGTTTTACTATCATGAACATGTTAATTAACATCTACTACATAGAGTATGCCAATATATCATACATGACATGTGCATCTTAAGCATTAAAAAATTCTATCATGACAAGAATAGCATGATCATGCAACCATTATAGTCCTATAATACTATAGGAGACATAAAGGGAGTTCACCCATTTCGATAATGTCAAATCCACCAGATCACATCTGAATGCTTTCATTCCTCCGAACGAAGTTGTCTACCAAGTTTCTAGCATCCTAAGAAAAATTCTAAAGGGTTAAAAGCTTCCAAAAAGCTACTTCGAAAATCTTCAAAAATTACACATGTAAGAAGTGAAAAAATACCTTAGGTCAAGAAGAACTTGGTCGAAGCCCAAATCGAGGCTAGGAAGCTTCAAATCCAACCTATAAGAGTATTCTACACTCAACAATTCTACCCCAAAAGCTCATAATAGAAACATTCCAAAATAAATCCTGGTTTTCCATAAACTAGGTTTTATTCCAAATCTCATGCAAATATCTCAAATAGAGGTTAAGAGAAAGTTTTTAATCTCAAAACAAGCTTCAACTTGAGTCATCATGTGCTAGGGTTGAAGTTTGATCCATCCACAAGCTCCTCTCATCACCTCCAAGCTCCAAGATGTAACCAACCATGGAGGAGAGGAAGAAAAAGAGATCAATCCTCAAAGATACAAGAATTTAAAGGAGAAAATCTAGAGAGGAGGACAGTAAAACCCACCTCTATTCCCTTTCTCAAGCCTCAGCCAGCTGAGGAACAAATGGGGTGAAAGGGTATATAAACACATTGTGACAATATCCACTCAAGCCCCTCAAAACTCAATATTTATAAACTGCACGAACTGCAGTTTCCTACACTGCGTACCGGTACGCGGGGAAGAGTACCGGTACCCTGCATCGAAATCTGCTTAACCCGAGCCTCGGTCAAGCATCCAGACTGCGGCGTATCGGTACTCGGCCGATGCGGTACCGGTACTCAAGCTCTAAAATCTGCATTTTACAGATTTTGATGCAAGCTCTAAAATCTACAGTTTACAGATTTTGATGCCGAAAGCCTGTTCTAGTGTCTAATAAGCTTCAGAACAGGTAGGTAACATATAGGTAACTCTCAAAACATTCTGAATAGATTAAAATACTAATCTTACACTAGAACCATGCAATTTGCAGAAGTTCAGTGTGTTACAACCCGCTAGACAAAAAGGTGGGAGCGTCTTTA
Source organism: Ananas comosus (assembly GCF_001540865.1). Taxonomy (NCBI): domain Eukaryota; kingdom Viridiplantae; phylum Streptophyta; class Magnoliopsida; order Poales; family Bromeliaceae; genus Ananas; species Ananas comosus. Next base: position 6,284,181 of record NC_033636.1, read on the forward strand.
ATGTTGTATCTGTATAAGACCTCTATGTAATCTATTGTGAAAAATACATATGGTTACTTACCCAAATGTTTTAAATCTAATGTGCAGTTATAATAAGATTGAATTACTTTCATTTACCTGAGACTCTAGCTACTGATCAAGCTGATCACGATAAAACTCAATGTCAGTAGTCTTGACATTGTCACGAAAAGCCAGCTTGGTATTCCACTTGATTCATTTATATCATATTAGTCATGAATAAGTAGTATATAGAAAACTTAAAATGAAAAAAATACTTACCTACACCCTAGTGGCATGTCAACAAGCTCAAGCTGGGGTCCAACTATCTAAGGGCGGCCAATGTGCAGGTGGTCCCATGCCCATATCTATACAAAAAGATAGTTAGAAATAGAAACAAAAACTATGACTTATATAGTACTAGTAAGGCAATGTATCTGAAATAATGTCCCGAAACAACAACACTCGACCTTTCCCCTGATGCAAACATTTCCTAATGCTCGATAGAGATGAGCTAGCGCGGCTGGAGGATAGATGGAATTACCATTTTGCGATCATGGTCGGCGCCGACTTCTATGTCGATCAAGAGCTCTGGAGGGAGGCAAGGGAGTGATGACAGAGAGAGTAATCTCTGAGAGAGACAGAGAGAGAGAGAGTGATCAGAGAGAGAAAACTGTGAGAGTGAGAGAGAGAGAAGTGAGGAGGGGATGTATGTGAGGGGGCACAAGTGTGTGTGGGGCGGGGGGGGGTGTTGGGCTATAGTGAGAGAGGGTGAGGGGTGGCTCATAGTGAGAGAGAGCCGGACGAGCTCACAGTGAGAGAGAGTTGGGGAAAGCGGACTCAAGTGAGACAAGATGGGTGAGTCAGGAGGTATCACAGTGGAGAGGGGGAGGAGGGGTGGGGGCTCACAGTGAGATATGTGGTGGGGGGCTCATGTGAGAGAGTGGGGGAGGGAAGGGGAGAAGGGGGGGCTTAGGGGAGGGCTCGCATGTGAGAGTGAGAGAAAGAGAGGGCGCAACGGCGGCGGCCGGCGAGTGTCAGGCCAGGAGAGAGAAAGAGAAAGAGAGGAAGGGGTGGGGGTACTAGGTTAGAGAGAGAATGCCAGTGAGAAAAGAGATCGGGCGTGAGAGGCCGGCGGCGGCGGGGTGGGTCACAGAGAGAGAGAGAGAAAGAGAGGGCGGCGTCGGGGCCGGCCACAGAGAGAGAGAGAGAGACAACAAGAGAGAGAGAGATCGAACGAGAGAGGAGGGTGGGAGCTTGGGCGGGGTAGTAATACAAAGAGGTGTCTAAACATGGTGAATCGTTCACCGTGTACAATTTAACTGCTAGGCCCCACCTCGCCCTCATGGCGCTGACGCGCGTGGCGCTTGCGTGGCAGGGTCATGACCATTTTTACAAATATAAATTTGTTGGGGCTAATTTTAAAATTAAAATTTTCTAGGGGCCATTTGCAAAAAAAAACCCTTATTTATTTTATTGAACTTATAGTTACGAGATTTGTATAAATTATAGTAACTAATCCTGTTAACCCTAAAAATAAACGACACTTTCAAATTTTCAAGTCAAAGTGTCTTTAACTGATTCAAATCAAATAAATTGAGATGTTAGATAGTAAATGGTAAAATTAAAATTTTGAAAGGTTGGATAGTCAAATCTAAATGATTCATAGTTTAGATAAGTTTCATATTTTTTACCTAATTTTTTTTAAAAAATTATGATAATTAAAATGGATAAATCCCAGAAGTAAACTTTAGTAGTTACGACCGATGGTGATATGGTGTCACCACCATATTTTAATTTGGATAAATAAATATTGTGCTAATGATGTGCAAAGACTCTTTAAATTTTAATATTTTTGGAATAAATGCTCGGTTTTTAAACTTGGATAAATTAATTCTCTAGACTTGATCAAACTATTTCATAATTTTTCTTCTAGAATGAAGTTTTTAATTGAACAGCTTTTTTAATGGCATATATTTTATATATTTTGTATAAATTTAAAATAAAAAATACTTATGTCCTCCTCCGAGCAAAAATAAAACTCAAGGTACATCACCTAGGGGAAAAAAAAAACTACCTACTGTAGTGTCCCTGGTGTTTGGTTGTTTATGAGATTTCAGCATCTGAGACTTATCGACACATCTGAAGAGTGCCGGGACAAGTCGGAGTCGTTTTGGCGTGAAATAGACGCAAAACAGACTCAACGCAAGGCGAGAGTGGAGTTCTAACGCTGAAATCCGCAAAGTGCAGGATTTCAGTGTTGAATACCGGTACCAGAGAGGGGTACCGGTACCCCAGTGGAATTACAAAATAGGATGCTCTCTCGTTTGCGTGAGGTGATGCTGAGTACCGGTACAGACCTGCCAAGTACCGGTATCAAGCCAGGGTACCGGTACTGCATCGGGCGGGTACCGGTACCCAATATGCGAGGCTGCGGGCTGAGGGGCCGGGTACCGGTATTGGAGTTGGGTACCGGTACCCCAGCTGGATTTTTGAGTTGGTAAGGGGTAGTTTGGTCTTTTGAATTGACGTTCAACCCAATGTTCTTCTCAACCTTTATATACATGTAGAGAGCTTAGGGAGGGGAATTTGGTTGCTGCTTCCTCTCTCTCTTTAGTGTTGGACATAGTTCGTGGTGGAGGTCGTGGCTCGAGCTCGGGTGATTTTCGACGTTGCTCTGGAGGGCCATTCGAGTGTGTGTGCGTTGCAGTTGCGCCATTGGAGGCCGGGCGAGCGCGTGAATTTCCTCCTTTCGACTTCTCGCCGTGGTTGGACGAGTATTTCGAGGTGGGTTGAAGTTTACCGAAATCGTCGGATTTCCTCCTAAGCCGAGTTTTTGTCAACATGTGTATTTCATGTGTAGTATCATGTTAGTAGCTTAATTCACCGATTTGCATAGTTTTTATGAAATCTGAGTTGGAGCTTTAAATTCTAGATTCGTTTTACATGTTGGACTTGGAATTGACTTAGGAGAAAACTATTGAACCCTGCACTGTCATTTCTGAAAAGTTACCAAATTTAGCTTTAGGAGCTGTGGTTCTTTTGTATTGCCGCTGTTAGGATGCGGTGGATACCCAGATTAGTGTAGGATGAGTTTACGCTCGTGCTGAGATGCCGAGCTTGTTTTACAGTAGGATGTCGATCGTTTTGTACTGTTGGGTGCCGTCGTGGTTGACGGTGGACCCAGATTTCTGTATATTGTATCAGATTGTGCTAAGGGCACATGAGTTTTTATTGTTAGACCAGTTAGACCCTTTTTGCATTGACTATAGCCTGTGAGAGCCTAATTGAGCTCTACAGAGACACGCTTGCATACTCGGTTGGGTCGCGCCCATGAATGCTGCTCCGGAGTGAGGCTTTTACTTGCGTTGATATCGTAGCCGTCCTATTTTGGATCGTTTACTTAGACCGGCCATCCCCGTGGGTGGTATACGGGGCAGCTTGGTTACAGGCAGGGTGGGTCTGTTTGGGCAGCCCTAGTTAGATTTGGTCAGTGTGATGCATTGTCAGATCTACAGATAGCTTGTGTAGGTTAGCGATAGTATAGTGGCATGTAGCTGTAAAGTTCGTTCCAACTTTCCTTATTATCTCTTACGCACTTTTCTGTAGACTTAGTGGGTGAGACGTTGAGGTCGGTGACAGTACCGACTAAGGACTATTATATTTTGCAGTAGTTCTCACACCCATTTGTTGATCCCTTTTTGCAGAACCTTTGTCCACGGCTACTGCTGTTGTGGATTTCGACCGAGGTAAGGGCGTCACGAGTTAGAGCCATCCCTTCCCTGGTTGCCAGTTAGAGGAGCACTTATCCAGAGGTAGTTTTGGGTTTTCTTTGTACATACTGTGATGTTGTCTTGTACTCGCTGGAGCGAGTTGGGGTGTAGACATTTTGTATGTACAGAAACCCCTGGAGGTTTTTATATATATGTTTATTTTTAGTTTAGCAGCTCTATACTACTGGTTGTAGTTATGTTGTGTTTACAGGTACAGCTATCGCTTCGTATACATGGGAATTTTCTCTATATACGGCGGGTCTGTTGGCATGCCCGAAAAAACGTGGTAATCCGGGACGTGACACCTACTATCCTATGTATTAAATATAGACCAAACTGTGACATCCTACTAATAGTCTAATACCGAATAATATGGGAGAATGAGCGAGCTTTATATTTGACTAATATATTAGTATTAATAAATTGAGGCTTTGGCTTATTTACACTTTAATAATATCCAAAATTTTCTAATTTATTCTAAAATTATCAAAATACTATTCTAGAACTCAATCATATTCGTTAACCTAAGAGAATATGAGGATAGTTGAAGGAATTTTCTAAAACCAATGAAAGTATTTTGGTCCTTCAGGATAAATAAGATGTTTTGATGCTTTGAAGGGCATATTATATATTATCCCTTAATTGGATTTTAGATATTTTAGACAAGTGATTTGGACCCAATAAGGCGGCATTTTTTGTAAAGGGATAATTTTTATACAATTTTCTATAAACATATTGAATAGTAGATATATTCCAATAAAGTTTAAATTTTTAATTTTTTTTTTCAAAAAGTCCTAATGATTTCAAATATATTCCTGCTTTTAGTGTTCGTTAGAAAAATGTAGTTAACCATAAGGGCGCGTTTGGTTCGGTTTATCTTGACAGAATTACGGGCAATCCCGTCAGGCTTACTGTGTTTGGTTCATCCGGTATGTAATCTGTTCGGTATTGCAGCATTACAAAAAGTGTAAGATTACATCGAAAATATTACGGGGGGTGTATCTTGTATTACTAAAAGCGGCCAATCTTACATGTTATATAAAATTGCAAGTTTACCCCTCCAACTCCCGAAACCCCTTCAATATGTCATTTTAAAATTTTAATTTAAAATTTTGAATTGTCAACTTTTAATTTTAATTTTTAATTTTCAATTTTTAATTTTCAAATTTTAAATTTAATTTTTAAACTTGAAGTTTTAAATTTTAAATTTTAATTTTTAATTTTTAAAAAATTAAAAATTAAAAGTTACATTTAAATAAAAAGTTTTAAATTTTAAATTTTAAATTTTGAAATTCAAATTTGTATTTAAATTCTAAATTATAAATTTAGATTTTAAATTTATAAAATTCATATTTAAATTTTTATTTAAAACATTAAATTTTATATTTTTTGTTAGAATTTAAAATTTAAAATTTAAAATTTTAAAAATTTAAATTATTTAAAATAAAATTTAGTAAAAAACTAATATTTGTAAACAGTAAAATTTTTTTTTGTCAAATATGGCTAAATGTAATTTTGGAATAGTCTATATTTTACTGTCACGGTTATTGAATTTTATAAACTGAACCATACATAGTAATGCTATAAACACTACAATCCAGCATTACATTACCGTATTAAACCCGAAACCCAAGTTCGAATCCTAGTTGATTCATATTTACAGCTAAGTTTATTTCTAAATGAAATAAACGAAGCGGGTAGCGTCCTACCTATCTCTCCAAAGAAAAAAAAAAAAAAGTAGTAATCTTATTTAGAAATCCAATATACCTAGATATATCGAAATACTATGTAATATTACATAACTCGAACCAAAATACTTAACCTTGGTTAGTTAGTAAGGTAAATTGTTCTTTTTGTCCATATGATATTATACTTTCTTCTCTCAATCAAAATTCTAGTTCGATCAAAACCCAAACAATGGAAACTCTTCTTCCTCTTCCTCTTCCTCTCTCTCCTTCATGCTAGTTTCGAACTCATAACTAGAGTTTCTCCGTCCCTATTCATCCACGATGTGTATTGCTTCACCGATATCGAGAGCCAAAGAATTAATATTAGAATAGTGTAGAAACCCGCGCGATACGGCAGATAAAAATTATAAATTAAATATTCAAATAAAATATAAAAATATAGCAAAAAATAATCAATATTTGATTGGTTAATAATATAAAAATATAGTGAATTTTTTTTAGAATGAAAATATAATCCAATGGAGAACAAAATAAGAAAACAAAAAGAAAAAACTATAAAAAAAAAAATAGTTCTATAAATAGAAATTAAAAAATATAATTTAATGCAAGAATAAAAGAGAAGGAAAAGCTAAAAACCGGAGGTGATTTCGTTAGGGTTGATTTTATTACTCGACAAGTTATAACAGGCTCTGGTTTTTTTTTTCTACATCAAAACGAAATTTTAAGAGAAAAATTAGCAAATAAAATAAAATAAAATTAGGAGAGAAAGATAAATAATTTTATTTTTGAGAAAGAAAACAAATATTTTTTAATTCATAAAAATGTAAAATCTCATTCGAAGCCAGCTCGATTCGTAGCTCTTAAATTCATTATCACATACTTCTTCTCTATATTAAATCAAATCAAAATTATAAAAATTAGTATTTAGAAATTATTAATAATAATTTGAAACCTATAAAAACATGGGAGAAGAGAGAGCGGACGTAAGTTGGGGGAGAGAGAAAGAGGGAGATAGAGGGACGGGGTTTTTCTTGAGAGAGCAGGTTGGAGATGAAAAGACGTACGGTGAGATAAGGAGGAGATAAAGGGAACATACAGTGGGATGGGGGAAGATGAAAGGATGTACGGTGAGATGAGGGAAGAGAGAGAGGCCCACTTATAAAAAGAAAAAAGAAAAAAAAAAGGCCCAAAAAAGGAGGACTTGCCACATCAACCTGATATTGGGAAATCATATAGAGATATAGAAGATATAGATAGATAGATAACGAAAAAAGAGTGAGAGAAAAGGTAGAAAAGAAATTGCAATAATAATGGATAGATTAGTTTTTAAAAATATTACATTTTTAATTGAATGTTGCATTATTTGTCAGTATGTTGTACTAATGAAATAGCAAATCATATGGTTAAATAGTGCAATATTTTATTCTTTTTGACGGAGAAAGAACAAAGAAAGAAAAAAAAAGGGGGAGAAGGATATCGATGTCCCTTTCCTTCCCCATCTCCTTCTTCTCTTCTTCCCTTTTCCTCCTCCTCCTCCAGCTCCGGCACCTCGACGCGCCCCGTTGCCTCGAACTGTGCGCTACCCATGCTCTCACCTCTGTGGTTCGTGACGCGTTTGATCTTTCTTCACTACAGTCAACAATAGCAGAAATGCGGACAAGGTAGGGGGAGGAGCGTGACAACGACATGCGAGCAATGAGGGAGGAGGAGGGAGAAGAACCGAGAGAATAAAAAACGAAAAGAAAAGAGAAAGAAGAAATAGAACATGAGTATTTTGATCACTTTCTAAAAAAATTATCTAAATCTGCAAAATCAAAAAGACGGCTTGATTTTGCAAAAATGCAAAACTTGTAAATTATTTACATAAAAAAATCTTTTTTTTTTCTAAAGACTCAACAATCAAACTATCATTTTTCTTATCGAGCTTTATATTATACATTAGATTTACTTTCATTTGTTGTACTATTATTTTTGTTCCTCAAAGACATCAACCAACTATTATTTTCTCGCCAATCCCTACATAATTATCAATAAATTTCTCGTTTCAGTCAAAAGCAAATCTATATAAATATATGAATTCCTAGTTTGAATCCAGGTGGCAGCACGGGACGGAGGCGCGGACGAACATGGGCGCAGATGCAGGGCGCGGGCGTAGGCGCGGAGTGCGAGCGGGCGCGGGCGAGCATGCGGGCGAGCTGGGTGCGGGCCACGAGCAGGCGCGGGCGCGTAGCCCGGTGTGGGTGGGGCCTAGTCGGGGGAGAGAGAGGTAGAGTTTTTTTTTTTTTTTTTCCTCTCTTTTTTAACCTCTTCGTACATGAAGAAATTTTTTTTTTTTTTTAACTCTAATCTAACTCTTTTTTTACTATAAAAATTTAAAATATATAACTTTTAAATAGTTTAGACTGTTTGTATTAAATATAAATTTTAATTTTACACTATTAAGCATTTAGATATAGATTGTACATTAAAAAATAAACGAAAGATTGATGGAGTTTAAGTTAATTTTATATTTAATACAAACAGTCTAAACTATTTAAAAGTTATATATTTTTTTTAATTTTTATAATAATAAATAAAAATTAATTGGACTTAAAAATGTAATATGTCGAAAAAAATATAGTTGCGAGAATCGCATAAAATATGCTAACTAAATCTGTAGCGTTAAGTAATACATTCAGATTTTTAAAGTCAAAATACCATTGACAGACTCAAATCTAATATATAGAAAAATTAAATAATCAAAACAAAATTTTAAAAGATTGGATTTACGCTTTTCATTCTTAAAACTATAAGACGAGTGACACTTTAATCCTCGAACTTTAATGCTATTATAAATATCATTTATTATTCGTATGGTTTTTGCCTTTATATTTTTAATTTTTTTTATAATTTATTCTTATTTTTTTATTGCAGTAATAGTTACTTATTTTTCAGTTGCTTCTTATTTTTATATAATTTCTTGACTCTCTTTTTTACTGTTTTGTATTTTATTTATTTATTTATTTATATTTATGAAATTGTTCCGCCGTAACGGACGGATCCTCCACTAGTAACTATATTAAGAGATTGATTTGATAGTGTAGAAAGAGAAATAAATTTCCAAAGTAGACTTATGGAAAGCTACAATTTCGATATTTTAAACATTTTTTTCCGTTATTTCTAATTTTTTTTGAACAAAATGAACCCAACATATATTCCCGTACCAACAAATTTGTTAGCTTTTTACTAACAAAGTTGTTAGCTTCTGTCAAAAATTATAAGTTTGTTACCTACAAAATAGATATTAACATGAGTAGACTTTGTATGCTAGAAGTACGGAGGCTTCTGTACTCCTAAGCCGTTTTCGATGATGGAATTTTCGAATCGACGATCGGCTCCGTTAGACTTTGATCACAAATACACATCTAGAAAATAAATTTTACAATTTTTCGATATCATTTGTCTAATGATCGAATGATTAAAAATTAATATTTTTTAATGATTGATACATGTTATTTGCAAGTTTAACACTATAAACGTATTCACATTAGAGGAAATTTTAATAAAAAAATTTTTTATACTATTCACACCAAGATTAATATCTCTAATCGAAAATTTTAGTATTATATCATAACTTTTGTGAAATTTTTATTTTCAACCGTTGATTTTGAATCCTTTCGATCACTAGATAAATGATATCGAAAACCCATAAAATTTATTTTCTAGATACTTTAAATACGCTAGATCAAATCTAACATAGTCAATCGTCGATTCAGAAGCTCCATCATCAAAAACAGCTTGGGAGAACGGAGACCTCGGTGCTCCTAATAGCACACAAGACCTACTCATATTAACACAATGAAAAAAAAAAAAAAAGTTTAATGGTCTCCTTGGAGAAAAAATTAAAAAACATACATACATAGGAAATGAAAAAAAAAACCCTAATTAAGAAGAAACTTCACATGAAATAATTGCCATTGATACAAGAACCATTATGAACATCATAATTCGGGCCTAAGATCAAGATACAAATGGTAAGATTGAAGTTTCGTTTGAGCATCATCAACAAATCAAATCAGCTCCTACCAAGAGGAATCTCTCAACTTGAATATACAAATATGCGCGTTAACTATGTCTTGATTTCCTTTCTTAGAGTAGTCTTTACAAAACAAAACCCTTAAGTCACCCACTCACTACTATTTCTTCGGAATACTCCCCGAGTAGTTCGCTTGATTGCGTCGGATACATTTTACCGGAAAAGCCTCGGAATGGATCGTCTAGGTATTTTCCCTTCGAGCTTCATCCTTCTATATGCTTCTCTAATATGGCAAGGCCTGATGGGGCCGCTGTCCTTTCGCTCGGTCATAACTACTCTAGCTGCAATTTATGTAAGAAGAATGTCAAAAGTAGCAAAGCTCTGCAGAATATATCATGCCATCTGTGAACTGGCAAACTTAAGGGTAATTCAATGAAAGGAGAGAGGTCACAATAAAATTGCAGAAAATTGAAAGCAGCATTAAAAATTGCCAACAATTCGGAGCAAAATAACCAACTAAATCCCAACTATTGAACTAGTGTCTGTAGGGTGGATAACATCCATTAAACAATAGAAAGAAGTCTCGATCCAGCGGTCACTTACAATTCCCAGTAGAACTTTGTTACCCAAAAACACAACTTCAACATCGTCTTCAATCTCAAAGGCATGACATGTATTTGTTTATTTACTTTTTCTGACATATCTTCTTAATTTGAACTCTAGCCCTTTCACTGAATTCCTTGTGCTACCGTAGGTCTTCGGATTCTGATTCTCATGTCTTGAGTCTTGACGCAACTCACATTTATTTTGAACCCAATGTCAATCTAACTACTAGAATAAGTTTCCTATTTACTATTGGATGTTCATCTAGCTCTTAAAGTTGATTTACATTATCTTCGTACAATTCACTTGACAGCCAGTAGAAAAGCTCAAGTTCAGGCGTGGACCAAAGGTAGAAAGCCAGTGTGTCCTAATTCAAGGCCGTGGCATTAAGCAGAACTGCTTGAAATAATAAAAAGGACTACGTGATTGTGGTATCATGCGTCGATCAACTCCAATATGAGAGAGCAAAAACAAATCTATCCTTTGAATCCCACTCTCAGGTTTCAACGATACAACAATCCATAAATGCCGTATAGGCACAGAGAGAGAATACGAAGAAGGATAAGAGAATTAGGGGAGTCATAAAGCCCAATACTAGAGTATAGATCAAATTTTCATAAATATTACATTACTTTCATATCTCCCTTTAACCATATAAAAAGGCATCAAGATGCTCCCTGAAGGAATCTAAAACATAAAAACTTTCTAACCTAATCAACTATCAAGATAAGTCTTAAAACACCATAGATGGCATCTGGACATACATTGTCTCCCAGGAACTCTGTAGTATTTGAATAGTTCTTCTAACTAACAAGAGTTCTCCATTATCACCAAAAATATGGATGTAAATTCATCTGAAAATCCAAAAAACATAGCCTCATCAACTATCAAGATAACTTCTGTAACACCATAATAGCATCTAGGCATGTTGTGTCTTTCTGAAACAACTATTTAAAAAGTTCTTATAACTAATTAGGGTTCTTATAACTAATTAGGGCTCTCCTTTATCACCAAAATAATATGGATGTAAATTTATTTGAAAATCCGGAAAAAGAATCCAACTTAAAAGTCAAATCCTGCTATACTGACTTACACTGACTATAATTTTACTTGATCTACGAATCGATCGGACTATGAATAGAGTCTATTTACTTTAACATGCCTAACATACTAAAATTAGACTATATTAACTTTTCACGTATCAAAATAGCATTACTACAAAATAAAGGCAAATGAATCAACACATATCTAGACTGTCATCCCAGCATGACCCGGCTCTGAATCTGCGTCCTGTCATGCTAGTCTGGATTTTCCGAACTGGTATTCCAAAACAGTCCCCTAGCACGAATCGGACCACGCCAAGCCATGTCGTCCCTGGCCGGGCTCTGTGCCAACTTTTTAATTTTTTTTAAATTTTTTTAAGTTGTATAAAATTTATAATGAATAAGAAATTAAATAATCCCTAATAGTCTTTTTTTTTTTTTTTTTTTACTATGAGAGACTTAAAAATTTTCAGTTTTTTTTAATATAAAAATAAAAATTTTAAAATTATTTGGACCAAAAGCCTCCTCCAACCTTTTTTCTTATGGCGATTGGGGAGGGTATTCTAGTCCAATGGCTACAGGAGCTAGCCCAACGACTACCTTCTAACCACTAGTTGGACCCTCCTTCCAAAGGTCTAAGAAAGGATTCGCCAGACCCTTGGGAAAAGGGCTTGGTAGGGTAAAAAGCCAGCAAGGTCACCGTCAGTAGGGCCGCCTAGCCCTAGGCCTTGGCCCTTAGAAGATGGGAGAAGACTCTTCTCTCAAAGCCTAGGAAAAAAGGATTATGCCGAAGGCTTGGGCTATCCCATGCTGGATTACTCTCAAACCACAGAGTACCGACCGTGCTAGGCCAATAGGGTTCGACCCCGCACGACCATGGGTCCAAGTCAGGTTGGCTTGAACATGCCAGACTACCACCCCTAGGGCCACATTGACCCTAGGAATAAGGGCCTCCCTTCTCCCAAGGATCGAAGAAAAAGGAAGTGTACTCGGAGTTCGGCTGTCCCACGCGAGGCCTCGAGCCGAGTCGCTACAATGTCATGGCCTATGCTTGTAGAGGGCCGTGCTGTGCCGAGCCCATGGACCAAAAATGTTCAATACAGCATGACCACAGGTCCGGGCCGTGCCGACACAGCACAAATACTATAGCACCTTTGTCGTGTCACAACACAACTCAGAATCGTGCCAGGACAGATGGCAAGCCTGTTTTACATCACTAACTGAAACGCTGAAAAATCTGTTTAATGCACAAATATGAAACTACACTATAACCCAACTATAAATTGATCAGACAATAACACTAATAAGCGAAACTATGGAGAGATACCGACCACAATTTCCCGAAAAAGTTGCTGGTTTTCTGAGTTGATTATATATCATACAAGTGAAAGATCAGCAAATAGTTTAGGTGAAAATCATACCAATAAGAATCAATCAGCAGAAAACTTAAAATTACCTGTCTCAATGAGCTCTCCAACAAACAATTTTGCTATTCCTGACACAACGATAGTGGTTGGTACAGAAATTTTTTGACTCCCCGTGATGCTTGTCAATAGCTGTAATTAAGTTGAAACAGTCTATCATAGTGTGAGAAATTGATGCAAAGGATTATATGAATTGAACAAAAAAATACACATTAAGATTTTACTCTATTCATTTACGACAAGAAGAGACAAAATTTGTATTTATGCAAAAATTGGATGAGGGCTGCTCTTTCATCATCTCATAAACCACTCTAAAGGCACATTAATAATGCATAATTGGAGAGTGGTAGTTTGGCACGTTACTAATGCAAAGGTCTCTTACATCTTGCTTTAACTACTGTTGTCTGTGATACGTTCATGCCCTCCCAGTTCATCATTCATCAACTCACCCAAATACTACTAACAAGGAAATTACTAGAAAAAGTCTAAGAAACAATATTTTGAAGAGTACAAAATAATTTTCAAGGACATCATCATATTATAAAAGTCCAATAATTCAAAAAATAAAGAGGGGAAAGAAAGCATGCCTTTCACAAGATCTTTTAGGAAAAAAAAAATGATTTGACAAATGAATAGAACTAGCAAAAGTAAGCATACCTTTCTCATATTAGCTTTCTGAAATCCAGATCGTCGAAATGATTCATATCGACTCATTTGCCCCTCTGTAAATTTAGACAGGACTTTCCTGGAAATTAATGAATTGAAAAAAGGTAAAAGATTATTTCATTCAACATGCCATGAATCTATATTCAATATTCAAATGAAAGATGATAGAAATTTCTACAAAGAAGACATTCATACAAGGAATTGTGTAATTGCACTGCAAGACTTTGAAACAGTTGATTCAGTAAATTATGGATGATGGAACATAAAGTATTGGTAATATCCAGGATTTATAGTATAATATGGAGGCCTGTAAACAAGAATTTTCCAACTTGCTTGAAGTTCCAACTTTTTCAAACCTGCCTAAATTGCTAAAACCAAGAGTATAATTTATATTACACTGAATAGCTCAGCATTAGAGTAAAACGACGGAAAATTCCATGCAAATGTAACAATTTAGGTCAGTCACCTTCAGCTGAAAAAGCTCTAGTAATTAAAACAAAAAAAAAAAAACAATTTCTATTTGTACATAGTAAAAAGCCTTTGGCACTTGTGTCACGTGGAAGAAAATCGGGTGGCATATGGTTGAGAGAATTCATCTTGCACACTGTGATCTCAGGCTCAATCCTTCAGTTAGCATAATTTTCAAGTCAAAGGCAATTTAGTAGCAGTGGCAAGGTATCAAAAGAGGGAGAAAAATGGAAAATACTTAATTGGAATTTAATAACAATGGAAGAGAAATAACATTTGACAATTTTGCAACTTAAAGCAAAATTCTGGTTGTTCAAGGCAATTTGGACAAGAGAGGAACATTTCTTGACTTAAAATAGCTTTGGTGGCCTAAATAGCCATTTTAACTTCTCACAACAAAATAAACCCTGCAAGGTTTTCTTAGACCATGGTAGGGCCAGAGTAGGGAAGAAGGATAGAAGGATTTAGTAGAATACCGAGGAAAGAAGGAATGCTTAGGAGTGAGTTGAAATTACTAGTCGTTGGGAAAGGTGTGTAGTCTTGTACAACTGAGTTTTATACACAGGAAGGGCTGGCACATTGGAATTGTTTAGAGGTTATATTGAAGCCATTAAGTCAGCTGAAGTGGAAGTTATAATTGAAGGAAGTCGAAATAGTCACACTATTAGAAGGTCTATATAAAATATAGGGTAAACTTCAAATACCACCTTGTGGTTTCGCACTTTCTCACTTTAGTACCCTGTGGTTTAAAGTGTATGAAGTTAGTACCCTGTGGTTTCATTTTTCTCTTTTCGTCAACTCCTCCATTAACATTTCATTAAATTATATGCAAAAAACTTCAGATACCCCATCTAGGTTTATCGAATATTCACTTTAGTATCTTTTAGTTTTAACTTTGTCAGTGATTTAACGAAAAAAGTTTAGTGGAGAGGATAAAAAAAGAGAAAAATAAAACCACGGGTACTAAATTGATACACTTTAAACCACAGGGTACAAAAAAAAAAAGTGTGAAACCACAGGGGTGGTATTTGAAGTTTTCCCTCAAATATATAAATAAGACATTTAATGCTTATTCTTCTTCCATATTGTCTTCTTTCTTCTTCCTTCTCTCCTTCCTCTTCTTCTTCTTCCCCTCTTTCTCTACTCTAATCCACTGTTGTTGATCTCAACTAACCTCTTTTGACAAAGAAAGTAACAGAAACTCATAGATGCAAAGTTTCTTTGACTTTTCATGGTGATTCCTCCTTTAGACTGAGGAAATAGACCAAATAGTTCAGACTGGAAGAGGCTAAATGGCAGTTAAAGTATAAGGAAAATCACTAAACAAAATTTGAGTTAAAACACAGCTTCTCTAGATTTACTGCAGCATTATGTTTAAGCAGTGTCTTCAACTAACATCTTCATGTAAGATTAACGCAACTGTCAGACAAGGATTATTATTATGATATACATATACCAAGTTGGGCTGGTTTAGCTCTTCCTTTTGACCATATGTAATGTAAGTGGTCAAATTTGCTAACAATCAATTTATATGACGGGTAATATGGAAGACATGATGCAAAAATGACATGTTCACATATCCTACCTCTAGAACACTCCTATGACGTATCGCTTCATGAACGACATCTTAGTATCGCCCCACTTGTTTGCAACAACCATGCGCATCAAACAATCGTAAACACTCGAAAAACTAGTAGCTAAAGCTGAAGTTTGGAATATGAAGCTTCTTCAAATCCAAAACCCAATTTATTTCTCACCAAAAGATTTTAGGCACAGCATTGGCATTGAGTTTAACACCTGAGAATGTATAGTTCTTTAGCAAGAACAAATGCATCCTATAATACTGTCATACTAGAAAATCTTCGTAATCCAGTAAGCTATCCTGCTATTATTTCATCGAAAGTTCAATTTCGTATCTAATTATTAAGTCCCTAATGTGCAAAATCAGCTTATCTTTAATCAATCATCCATAATTAAAAAAGAATAAAACAAAAATAAGGGATACAAACCAAGTAGGTATTCTCTTCTTGCAATTCAACCCATTTGATGTGAAAAAGCCCACTAACTTATTTCTCATTTCACTCTGATCTCTAAAGCAAACTTGGTAAATAACACTAACCAATTATCTAACATTACAAGTTTCACTTAATACAAACAACTAAATTGTACCTACAAAGTTTAATTTGCTCTATCAAGCCTCATGAACAGACCGGTTGACAATGTTAGCCCATAGTGAGATCTTTCCACCTTACCAAATTAAACTCCATGGATCAAATTGAAATGGAATATAATTTAGATTCTCACATATTACAATCGAAAAAGGTTTAGTTGGTTTAAAAGATTTTAATTAAAAAAAAAAAAAAGACTAGATTACACCAAAAAAAAAAAGCACTTTCACTTGAGTCTTTACTAACTGACTTTATAAAAAATTACATCAACTTCAACCCTACCAAGTACCAACCCCTCACTAAAATGAGTTGGAATATCTGAATGTCCCGTCAATTCCTATCATAACCTTTATGTAAGTTGCATTTAACCAGTATTTTATTTTATCAGCGCTATCAAAATTAACAATTTATTAGACCATTTATTTAGTTTACATGATTCTATACCATGGAGTATGACAAACATTATTCGCTACTTCATCTCCTGATGTTTTGTATACGAATTCAATAGCTACGCTAGATTCAATTAGATTCCAAAGTTTCCAATAAACCAACACGAATTGAATTACCCAAAACAGCACCAGCAAATCAAAGATAAGAAAATAATTCAAATAAAATTCTAAGCTTAGGGTTTAGGGCACTCAACTGCATCTTGGCCAACTTGTCGGGGTCTCCGCCGGAGGGGATCTTGTCGAGCTCCACCTCCATGTTCTCCTCCTCCTCCTCATCCTCGTCCTCCCTTCCCCTCCCTCCTCCGCCTCCGCCGCCGCCGCCGCCGGCGGCGGCGGCGAAGGACGACAACGGAGGCGTGGCGGAGGAGGGCGCCGGAAGCTGCGAGGCGGCGTCGATCTCGTCCTCGTCACCGTCGCCGGCGGCCGCGCCGGCGCCGGCGCCCGCATCCTCCTCAGGCGGGAGCGGCGACTCCGGCGGGGACTCTTGCTCCTCCACCGCCGCCTCGAAGGGGTCCTTCATCGCCTCCGCTGCGCCGGAACCCTATTTTGCTTAGATCCATAACCTTCTTTTGTGCTATATATATTACTGAGGCCAAAGTGCGTGGATACAAAGCTTAAAGTTTAAAATAAATTTTATGCAGCAAATTTTCAAATAAAATTGTAGATATTCACGACTTGAGCAGCTCAGAATTGGGACGTCAACGGTTCGGATTCGAGGCGAGCTTTCCAAATCCAAATCCAAACCCGATTATCAAATCCGAAATTCGAACATAATTCGAATTCGAATCCAACAAAATTTTAAAAATTCATATTGAAATCTGAATCCCCCGAACCAAAAATCCGAATCCGAAATAATTCTTTTTTTTACCATATTTTAAAACATATTATATCATATCTAAATTTTAAAATACAAATTCAAATATAATATTATAGAGAGAGAGAGAGTTGGGCTTCTATACTATTTATAGTATTAAAAATCCTGTTCTATAATGTTTTAAACGTTTAGGATCATTTTTGAGATTCGTGTAATCTTAGGAGGGAGAATCTCAACATTAGTTTTCTTTTCTCATCTCTCTATCTTTCTCTCTCTCCTACGGGTGGAAAGGAGCCGAGCTCAAGCGAGCTTACTTCGGCTTAAATTCAGTTTGAAATTAATTTCGAACCTAAATTTAAGCTCAAGCTTGGTTTGAAATTAATTCGAGCCGAGCTCGAGCGAGCCTAATTTTGAGTTGAGCGAGCTGAAGCCTTAAACGAGCCGTTTGAAATTATCAATATAGTACGATCAACAGTTTAATTTGTATAGAACATTATCTATAATTTAATACAAAAATAAATCTAATAGTTCAAAGTGCAAAATAATTATATGAAATAGGGCATTATAATATAAAGAAAAATAACTTATGAGTTGAATATCTAATATTTTCAGCCTCACATGTCTTCTCTTTCGCTTTTAATATTTATATTATTCTTTTTCATTTATGCGACTAAAAAATAAATAAATTATATAGGCAAATGTTGGATTAAACTATCCAATGATATATAACTAAAATCAAAATTTTATATAAACAATAATTTTTACTTTAAAAATATTATGTATATTTTCTCAAACACACAATTAATGACAAGGTAGGCAACGACGTGTGTGTCTTGTTACTTGATAACTCGGGGAACTTAAAGGCTTGACCACTTGGGGTAAGAGACAAAGAAAAAGAGAAAGAGAAAGAGAGAGAGAGAGAGAGAGAGAGAGAGATTAGAAATTTCGAATATGTGAAAGAAAGAAAGGGAGAAAGTATAAATTTAGTGAAATTTTGCATTTTTATTTATCTATTGGGTTTATTTTTATGGACCAATAATATTGGCCAAATTTTAACTAAACTCAGGTTACTCATTCAGCCTATATATAATTAAAATATATTATAATTTTATATATATATATATATATATATATATATTAAACAAGGTCTGGAATAACTATTAATACGCACAAATGAGGCTTGGTGCTATTATAGTTTCTTCATTGGAGTTAAAAGTGGCGGTTAGGATGATGTGGGCCCCCTAGGTTAGTGAGGTGGTATTGAATAGTTAATAGATCGAATGGTTTAAAAATGATAAAAGAGTTAAATCAACGGTAGAAAACTTGATTAGACAAATGTTTGTGCTATCGATAGTATCGCCAGCAGCGGATCTATATATATAGAGTAGGGCCTGCTGTGCTTTAAGAGACACCAGCCCGGCTATAAAGTCTCCACCTCTCATGACTCAAGATGGACGGTCTGAGATTCACAACCCCACTTAAGCAAGCTTCCACTGTTAGAGCCCGTTAGAATTAACAGGACTACTATTCTCGTCTCCTCTCTTTCTAGTTTTTTTTTAAATTTCCTCTTCTCCTCTCCGCAAATCTCTCATCCGCTACTCCCTCCCTCTAGATCGACATGCCAAGGAAAGTTTTTGAAGCAGGAGTTTATGGCACAGAGTTTTTTCCTCTTATTTTTTTGTTTTTTTTGGGACTTCGAAGGCAGGGAGGGCTAGGGGTTGGGGTGCGGCGCACCAGCACCGGCGGCAGCGCGGGGAGGGTGGTAGGCGAGGAAGCTTCAAGAGTTTTTTTTCCTTTTTTTCATTCTAGTTTTTTACCTTATTTTTTTTTTTTTTTTGCTTCCAGGTCAGGGAGGGGTGAGGGGTTTGGGTGCACGCACACAGCACGCAGCGCGCACAATTCCGCACGCGACGGGGACTGGGGGTTGATTAGCACAGGGGCTTTTTCTCCTCCTTTCTCTCTCTGTCTTTTTTTTTTCTTTTTTCTTATTATGTTGCTTCTAGGTTGGGAGGGTGGGTGGTGGGGTGTGGCGCACGACAGCGTGCCCGAGGAGGGGGAGAGGAGGAGAGGGGAGAGGTGGCACAAAAGGGGGCGGCTGGTGAAGGATAATCAATCTCTTTTCCGGCGGCGGCGGCGAACAGATGAACCAAGGTGGTCACAGGAGAGGGGGATCTAGAGGGAGGGGAGAGGAGAGAGATTGGGCGGAGAAGGAGAAGAAGGGAAATAAAAAAAAAAGAAAAGATGAAGAGATAGTAAGTCTGTTAATTCTAGACGGGCGCTACAGCAGTGGAACTTGTTAAGTGGGTTTAATCTCAGCCTCCATCTTGATAGAGGAGGTGGAACACAACATTTAAGCATAGGGGCGGCTGTGCTCTTAAGAGCCAGTCAGCCCTACTCCGCTCTCTCTCTCTCTCTCATATATATATATGAGTGAGCTGTAATGCTTCGTGCCTTCCGTGCATTAATGCGTTTCGATGTTTGGGAGCTTTTGAATCGACGATCGCTCTGTTAACTGATCTAGAGTAGTCGAAGTACCTAAATAAATTTTGTGATTGGTTTGATATCATTGCGGCTAGTGAGAAGGGCTCAAATCAATAATTGTAATAGCGCGTGATAGCCATTTGGCAAGTTACGGTGGTGAAACAATATCCAAAGTCACGTGAAATTCGATAGAAAATCTTGTATAGCTATGTAAAGACAGATCAATATTTTAATCTACAAAATTATAATGTCATATCACAATATTTGTAAGATTTTATATTCATGCCATTGATTTGAGGCCCCTTCGATATAGGAATAGATATATAAAAAAATCACAGAAATATTATTTTTAAATACTTAAAAATATACTAATCAAGTCTAAGCGTGAGCTGATCGTCGATTCGACAAGTACCCAACATCGAAAAGCGACTTGAAAGCATATGACGCACCGTGCTTACAGAAGCATACTAGGCAACTCTCTCTTCTCATCTCAAGCGATTCCTCGACTCATGATCATAACTCTCAATCATACTCAATCTCCCTCTATCACCAGAGAAAGGACCTTTGGTCGAGCTCGAGTCTCCTCCATTCTCGTCTCTCTCTCTCGTCTCTCTATATATATATATATATATATATATAATATATATAATAATATAGAGTTGACTGGAAATGCTATCGTAGCAAACGGGTTCCGTCCACCCATTTGTTTTCGATGATCTGGAGCTTTTCACATCGACGACGGCACGTACAACATGATCTATATCACTTGAAGTAATCTAAAATCCAAATTTCAATCTTGTTCGACATCATTTACCTAATAATTCAGGGTTTATTGTGTTTTTATGGTTGTATGGGTTTTCGGCCCTTAACGGTGTAAAGCTATCCAAATCAATCTGATTTGGTTAGAAATTCTTTAAACTATTAGAAGCAAATGCTCTACTCTCGATACATGAATTAACAAATTTCTATCATCATTTTAGAGATATTCATTTTTTCAGCCTTCATTTTGTACGCCCACTTGATGACAAGAAAACAATATAAAAAAGTATGAAATTTGATTTTTAGAACTTCAAGTGGTATATGATCACTTTTCAAGGGGCGATCGTCGATTTGGAGGCTCCATCAATCGAAAACTAAATGGGTGGCAAGAAGCCCGTTTCTACAATAGTATTCCACTCAACTCTAATTATATATATATAATTATATATATAATATATAGTATATATATATATTAATCTGTCACTTTTTTTTCTTCCATTTTTTTTATCCTTTTTTTTTTTATTTTTCTTCCGGCAGGAGGGGTGAGGGTTGGGGGGTGCGCGCGCACCAGCGTGCGCGCAGGCACGCACGCGAGCGGGGGGAGGGTTGATAGCACAGGGGCTTTTTTCTCTCTTCTCTTCTCTCTCTGCTTTTTTTTTTTATTCTTTTTTTCCTTGTATTGCTCCAGGGGTTGGGAGCAGGTGGGTGGTGGGGTGTGGCGCACACAGCGTGCGCGTGAGGAAGGGGGGAAGGTGGCCCTCACCGCACAAAAAAAAAAACTAGGGGGGTGGGCCGTGGTGAAGGATGAATCAATCTCTCTCCGGCGGCGGCGACAGATGAACAGGTGGTCACAGGAGTAGGGGGGATCTAGAGTGGAGAGGGAGAGGAGAGAGATGTGAAGAGAGGAGAAGAAAGGGAAAATTAAAAAAAGAAAGAAAAGAGGAGAGAGAATACGTATTCTGTAATGTTAACGGGCTTCTAACAGTGGAACTTGTTTAAGTGGGATTTAATCTCAGCCTTCCATCTTGCTGATGAGGGTTGAGATGTTAATAGCACACGGGGCTGGATGTGGCTCTTAAGAGCACAGCAGCCCTACTCTATATATATATATATATATATATAATATAGGAGGTCTATATATTATATAGTCCGTACGGTCTTGTAAAAGTACCCAACACTTGGTGCTTGTAATTTTTTACGTTAGATCACTTTGATCATTTTTACCCGGTAAGATTATACTATTCACCACCACTCATTCACCGAGGGGGTGCCCAATCATCCACGGCACTCGTTCTAATCCAAGGCCGAAAACTTACAAGCAACAATGACTTGGTACTTTTAAAAGGCATAGGAGCTCAATCTCTCTCTCTCTCTGCTATGTCCCTGCTCTTCTTTGCTATCCTGTTCTCTCCTTCTCGGCCATCTCTCTCTCTATATTACTAACTATATATATATATAGAGAGAGAGAGATGAGAGAGAGAATTAGAGGCTCCTATGGCTTTTAAAAGTGCCAAGTATTTGTGCTTGTACGTTTTTTAACTCTGGATTAATAGATGTGCGGTTAGGATGATGTGGGCCACTCCTTGGTTGAGTGGTGGTTGTTGAATAGCTGTAATCTATACGGGTGAAAATGATCCAAACGTAGATCTAACGTTTAAAAAATTCACAAGCAGCCAAGTGTTGGTACTTTTACAACATCCATATCGGACGTATATATATAATATATAATAATATATATAATATATATATATATAATATATATATATAGTTGTGCTGGGTATGCCTTTGGAAGCACGGGGGACTCCGATGCTTCAAGATCGTTTTGATGTTCGGCACTTCGATCAGACGATCGGCCACTCCGATATGAAGATTGATACTAGAATATTTGAAATATCCAATAGAAATAATTTGCGATTATTTTTACTATCATTTGCTAGTAATTCAGAAGGGGTTCAAAATTAATAATTTTAACGGCCGTGGTGACGATTGCAACGTTTAACGTGTAGAAAATATCCAAATCACATGAAATTTTCGAATAGAAAATTCTTTATATCATATAAAACAAGATCAACATAACTTTGATACTAAAATTTTAATGTCGATATATTATATTTTGTAAGATTTTTTTATTTCAGCCGTTGATTTTGAGCAACTTCGATCGACAGCAAATGATATCGAAAATAGCAAAATTATTTTCGAGATACTTCATAATATTCTAGATCAAGTCTAAGCGGAGCCGATCGTCGATTCGAATTACTCCTTTCTGTACCCCCGAACATCGGAGAAACAAAGTGAAAGTATGGAGCCTCCGTGCTCTATAAGTACCTGGCCACACTCATCTATATAGGGTATACTATATATATATAATATATACTGTAACTAGATGTCCTCAAGCACAAAATCGGAAAAAATTGTAATGGTTGGTTATCCGAGTTGCAAATTAAAAATATAGTTACTTTTATATTTTCGACTACGTTTATTTTTTAAAAAATAAACAAATATGATGTATCTACCTTTTCTCATAATATATATATATATTTATTATATATACTATATTATATATATATATAGAAATTGAAGATGAAGAATAAAAGAAAAAAAAGAAGAAGAAATGATAAAAATAGTCTAAAAAAAAACTATTAGTCTTAATAGATGAGAGCATTAATATAATCAAAGATGATGTAGAGCGCACATTACTCATATAAAATCATTTGGAGGCGAATAAACGCGCAAGAGTGCCACACTCTCTTTATCTCCTCTGATCCTCGGATCAATAATATACTACCACAATATATACTACTATATGCTTAATATATCAAAAATAAAAAAACCACAACAACAAGAATCATAGAAATAATAAAAAGAAACAATTCTCGACATGTATACTCCGACTATGTGGCCACCAACAGCGGCGTGATATCCGGTGCCGGCCGCCTACTTCTCGATGCTCTCGAAGACATTCCCGGCCACCTGACCCCCGGATATCTCCGACGAGCCCTACCAGCGCTGAGAGCCACACCGGAGGCCAGAGCCGCGCCGTGGGAGCGCATCAAGTCGCACCTCGACCGCCTGCGAACGCTCGCCTGCACCCGAAGGTTACATAATCGCTAGGTTGAGCAAATTTCGTGGCCTGATTCCTTTTAGCTGCGTTTTTGAATTTATAAATCTTTCATGACCGTGCAGGTCGACAAAGACTTCTTGCATGGCGAAGGCAGTGGAGCGAGTGAAGAGAGCTGAAGACTCGCACCGCCGACATCCCTGGCTGCCCGTCTGTGGATGGCCACTCGAGACCGACGAGGTTATCGTCTCCCACCGCCACCGCACCCCCGCCATCCGTGTTTGAGCTTACTGTGTGCTGCAATAACGATCGCGATCTCTATTCGGAGCGTCGTCGCGAACCTCGGTCGCTCCGCTGAGAACTCTTCGGCGAGATCGCGATGTCGGCGGGCACGGTCCGTAGCGGCTTGTTCTCATCCAGAGAGGCCGGGATGACGACGAAGAGAAGAAGAGAATAGACGATGTTGAATGGAGAGGAGGAGGAGGAGGAGGAGGAGGAGGATCGGACGTCGATGTGGGCAAGGTGGGGTGGCGACTTTTGAGAGATGCTCTACAGGGTCTAGTGCACCGCGCGCGCCCGCGGCGACCGTCGAAAACGCGGAGAGTGGTGGAAGGAGATCGACATGAGTTTGTGCTTGACAGACGTGCTTTAATTTCAACGTTGTCAAGAGTTAATTTGTGCATGATCGCTAGAGATGAATGTCGTGCTGTTTGATAAGTGTTCATTCATCGTCCCAGTCTTGGAGAACCAGTAAATACTCTATATTGTTGTTAAAAGCTCTAGTACAATTTTTCTATGTTATCTCTGGATCAATTTGGCTTTTACATACTTACCGAAAAACCATCTCAAATTTCAAAACAATTAATGGAAGATTCAACAATTATTCCCTACCATCAATTATGATATTGTGCTAAAAGCAAAAAGGGGTGGTGGCTAGCTAGTTTAATGTGTATATTCAGGCTAAGTTGGATTGTAATGAAAGTGAAGGGTTGAAAGTTATTTTGATAAGATATATTTTTATTTTTTTTGCAATAATTTTACAGCCGAGGCAATTTAGCTGTAAAAAAATAGTGTGTATTAAGTAAGCCATGTCCTGTGTGACTATCAATACCTGCTGTAGTACGGTTTTTTGCCATTAATTGAACGGTAAGCTAGATGGGATAACAATATTTATGCTAATTACTAGCTAGGATCCTAAAAAAGTGCCCTACGTGAAATTCTATATATATTGTTATTACTTTTCCTATGTAAGTTCGATCATTACTTTTACCAATATTCATTAATTGACAAATAAATAAAAAATTCTGTAGACATATATTACTCAATTAAGGGCAACAAGCATAAAGGCGTATAGTGATCAATTATGAATAAGAATGAGAAAAAGCTACTAGCTTCTTCGGTGGAAAGAAACTACCACACTTTTTCCTGTTGTACTGCGCGTTGCCACCTTCTTCCTTATGTTAGGCAAAAATTTGAAATCTGAATTACTACAACTTTAATTTCAGAAAAAGTCTTAGCAGCCACTTGAGTTGTCCTCACTAAATTAAGGCTCAATAATTTTTAAAATCATCTACTGTCAGATAAATTTTTATACATACTATAGATGACCGCATAAAATCCAAGTTAATATCCTAGTTTAGCCAAATATTATACCAGCGCAATACTAAATACTCATCGATAGTACCAACTCTTGATACTATGCGAATTTTCTAAACCGTTAGATCTATCATTTGATTACTTTCACTCTGTAGATTTATACTATTCAACCACGCACCGTCAACCCTAAGAATATCACTATCCATTATGAGTGTACATTTTTTTATTCAAACGGTCGAAAACGTCATAGGACCCAAGCGTTTTGTACTATCGATAGATATTAGTAACATAATTTTATAAATCATCCACTGCAACCATAACGAATCTCAAAATACATATAATGAATAATGAAATGAGACTGTTTCGCTATACAAGAGTATTTTATAATATTTTTTTTGTCCAAACTCCAAAATCAGTTTAGGAGACCCATGACGATGATGAGCTAACCGTTACATATGCTTAGCTACGAAGAGGCGTGCGCGCAGCGATCGAGTAGAGTAGGCACGCCTCTTTCGTCGAAATCAGTATGAGCATGGATTCCGCGCGGACCAAGACCCTGCCCGCGTGACCGTTTGACCATCCGTCACTCTACACGTACACCCCTCCTTTCTCAGAGAGCTCAGAAGAAAGAAGAAAAGAATAGAAAAAAAAACAAAAGGTAAGTGTGAAAATGTGAATAGAGAGGACCGCTACTAATTTAGCAGCGGGGCGTGCGCGTCGTGCCGGGCATGTGCTGTCAGAGGCAATCATTCCCCCTTGCCTCAACAAAGTCAGAATTTATCTCGGGATTTGGGCGTGGGTGGTTCGAGTCGGCAATCTTGACCCGTTCTGCATATAATACATAAAAATTCGTGGAAAAAGTTGCTTAATTGTCGGAAATCTGACTGTGGTTTTGTGGGTTGATCGGTTAGTATTGAGCTCGGGCGCTATTGCTTGAAATGTTTAGATGATTCAGTTCCAGTCTGGCGATCCATCAGCGAATCATCAATCTCAACCATCGGATTTGGCGGACCAGTTGTTAGAGTAATGCTATTCTGACACTTCCCAAATAGATAGTATCGGAGGTATGCAATGCTACCGCGTTTTATTTTATTTTATTTAGAAATCAACTTACTGGAATATAATCAACTAGAATTCGAACGTTGGGACGCAATATTTTCACCATATGATTACGATCGACCGTTTGTCGACGCATTCGTCGGAGATTGCAAACCCGAGGACCAATCGCAACCAAACATGCTGCTCACTTGCCCTACAGCACAAATTTTATATGGCGGACCCAACATGCTTGAACGTAAACTTTTTCGATTGTGCTTCTGACCTAGGTTGGCTCCCTCCTTTAATATAACTTACATATATATATATTCATTATTAGTGAACTCGAGAACCGGTGAAAGAATAGAGACTTTTTAGCCCATGCGTGTTTTGAAAGCAATCGATTTGCTAGTGGCCAAAAGCGTGGCAGGTGGGTAATGCTATACGTTACGACCAATTTTATAACATCATTTGATAATTGTATGTAGCTGTGTTTATTGTTAGAGTGCAAATTTCACGAATGAATAAGGGGAATTAGTAATTCGCGGTGGAATCCAACATTATATTGATTATCGATCGGGCATGTAAGCAAGTATTGTAGATGTGTCTCCACCCCAATTAGAGGAAAGCAATTCTCTAAATACTCAAACATGCAAAATGTGGTAGGAAAAAACAAAAAAAACAACAAAACTACAAAAGAGAAAAATAAGTGACTTTTTGTGTCAATAGCACGGAAATCGATTAAATGAAACTCGCTATAAAAGAAATCTCCTAATGCCTTTACATTTTATCTATGTCAGCACTTCACAAAAGAGTAATATATATACATACAATAGTTTACTGGTTTTGTTTTAACAAACATGGAAATCCCCTGTTTTTAAAGAAACAAATAACAATTAATTCATATACCCCATCTGATAATTGTAGGAATATCTTTTTAACTTTTGAACAGCGCTTCAAGCATGTCTTGTTTTTGCTTAACAATCGCTTCGGTAGAAGCCGAAGTAATGCTCCTCCTCTTGCGTGGAGGAATGTCAATCCCTAGCTCCTTGCGCGCTGTTCATACTGGCTTTAACTTTTCCGACAGCACCAAACCGCGGCGCATCAACCTCAATTCCTGAAACACTTTGGTGCAAAAACGCAGAAAGCATCCTCCAACTTCTTCTGTCAATTTGCTCATTCTCAGAAGAAGCCGGTATGAAAAGCCATTTAGAGGAAGACTCTTTGAGTAGAAACTTGCATGGTTTATGCTCCGCGGCTCGATGACATCTCCTCAGTGGCGCTTCCCATGGAGTAGCTCATGCCTTTGCTCATTTGTCACAGTGGCCGGGCTTGTCCGGATAGAGCGATCAAAGTGTTAACGTTTACATAATTCGTCTTCGTTGTTTAGTAAATGTGCAAGTTAGGGATGCTTGAAGAAGTCATTGAGGGGTGGTTGGCGCGGGATGAATTTTCCATGCAGTGCTGCTGCTGTTGTCGTCACGACAATGGCATCGTTTGTGCTCGGATTCAAAAACTTGTAGCCTGAAAGAGAAAACAGAAACAGTGCATTTCTTAAGAGTCAGCATACAAATGCAAAATTATCTACGTAAAACTATGTGACATCTTGTGATATAGTCGCTATTTCTGGGGCTTAGGTTGGGAAGCATTCCCAAAGGAACCAGCTTTGGCTTAGAGGTCCTAAAATCTGTAAGTGGTTTCGACCGTCCCTCCCAATGCATATAAATGCTGGTGAAAGAGCAACGCCGGAGAAGCATCTTACTACGCTGGTTCCTATTCTCTCTACTACATTTAAAGGGGGGGGGGG
>NC_033636.1:6312049-6322640 GCF_001540865.1 Ananas comosus
TTTTTTTAAATACTTAAAATATTCTAGATCAAGTCTAACGGGAGCTGATCTCGATTCGAAAATGCCCAACATCGAAAACGACTTGAAAGCATTAGAGCGCTACCGTGCTTCAGAAGCATACTAGTGCACCTCTCTCTCTTCTCTCTCTCTCTCTCTCGTCTCTCTTCTCTCTCTCTCTCTTCAATATCTATATATTATATATATATATATATATATATATATATATATATATATATTCGAGCTTTTTGAGCTTATTTCGAGCAAGCCGAGTAATACTCAAGCTTGGTTTGAAATGAATTTCAAGCATTTTCTTTTGTTCAAGCTCGGCTCATTTAATTTCTAGTCGAGCTTTCTAGTCGAGCTCGGACGAGCTGAATATCAAGCCAAACGCAAGCCGACTCATTCATTTGCCAGCCCCACTCTCTCCCTCTCTCTATCTCTTTCTTTCTTTTTTTCTCCTTTCTTTGAGAACCCCATCTCCCCCCTTTCTTTCTATCTTTTCCTTTTCTTCTAGAGCTCCATCTCCCCATCCCTTTCACCATCTCTCTCTCTCTACTCACACATTCCAGACACCGCTCCAAACCTGCAAGTACTACCTCGATGCCGCTCCCCATCCACATCCATGGGTGCTAATGCTCCCTAGCGCCACTCCAAACCCGTGGGAAGAAAGGAGATACTTAGAGCAGCGTCAGGAAACGGCATTGAGGTAGTGTCTGCAGGCTTGGAGGGCGTCGGGGAGCAGTGTCGAGGTTCTAACCACGGATTTGAAGCACGGATTTGGACAGGAGTGGCATTGAGGTAGTACTCGTTGGTTTGGAGCAACGTTGGGAATGTGTAGGGGGAAGAAAGAGAGAGAAAGAGAGATGGTGAAAGGAGTGGGGAGATGGGGTTCGGGAGAAAGAGAAAAGATAGAAGGAAAGAGAGGGGGGAGATGGGGCTCTAAGAGAAAGAGGAAAGAAAGAAGAAAGAAAGAAATAGAGAGATGAGAAGAGAAAAGTAACATTGGGATTCTCTCTCTCCTTTTTTTCTTTGTTAATAACGTTAAAGAGAGAATCTTGCTTAATATCCCTACTAAATTGCATGAATCTCAAAGTTGATTCTAAAGTTAAAAACACTATAGCACAGTGCTTCTAATGTTGGAGGTTATGGGTTTAGAGAATAGATGATGTTTTTGGGTTCTTAAAGTATTACACCAAGAGACATCAAGTTTGGAATGCTCAACAGTGTTACCTCCAGCTTAGGGAAACCCTAGGGTTAATAAGCTATTGGGCTCCAATTAATATAGACCTTAATACACTTTCACCTATTGGGCTTGTATGTGAACATATTATTTGGATTATATAACAATATATCCAACAATCTCCTCCTATATTCTTCATACAGCACAATCCAATACGGTGGTTAGTGTAATGTTCAAACAAATATGAATCATCCACATTCGGTCCAAGACAATCAACTCGGATTAAAACTCAATCATCAATTGCAATCCAAATGAGTGAATCATTCTTATCATGAATCTGTTCTGAGATCAGCATACCCCAAATAATTCTCAAAATCAGTTCACAACCAACATATGCAT
Source organism: Ananas comosus (assembly GCF_001540865.1). Classification (NCBI taxonomy): domain Eukaryota; kingdom Viridiplantae; phylum Streptophyta; class Magnoliopsida; order Poales; family Bromeliaceae; genus Ananas; species Ananas comosus. The sequence goes on from NC_033636.1 coordinate 6,313,629, forward strand.
AACAGTCAGATATAAGTAGGCCAGTCAAAATAATCCAAGGCCTTACAAATCCAAGAAAAAGGCATAATAACATCCACAAAATAGAGATAGCAAAAAGCAAGTCTTAAGTAAATGGACTCCATCAAAACGGGTAATAGTAGGTGAACTGTCAAGTCCCTGTACACTCTAAAAGAGCTTATCATCATAACATCAGGCAGAGAAGAACATATATTAATGTCATAAAGCATCATAATATCATGTTCATAAGCATCGAGCCAGTTTCATAAATTATGAACAAAGCCTAAATAGTTTGATTTACAAAGAGCCATCAACTTAAGTTCATTTGTAAGAGAATAATCATTGTCTAGTTTCAAAGAACATGAACAATACCAATAGGCTTCTTATGCAGATAGCTATTTCTATGTTTCAATTTGGAATGTCACAGTTACTAATTCTTTAAAGTCAAATAATTTAGCATCAAGTTTGGAATGAGATCATTTAACCAAGAAAAGAATAGTCCAACCTAGTTGGATTGTATCATCAAGTTTGGAATGACACAAGTTTTCTAGGTAGAACTTTTAACTAGGTTAAAGTCATTTTCATCAAGTTTGGAACGAGACAACTCACCCTTTTCAAATTAGTCCGCAACCATGAACATCGGTGAAACATATAAATTGTGCTTGACCACCAAAGGAAGATTCAATAATTCAAAACATGCAATTAGAAGGTAAGTAAATGTTAATTAAGGCTAATCTATATAGTCTTTAACCCCATTTCCCTCACTGTTTTGAATAATCGATCTTTAGGCATACCTTTTGTGAGAGTATCGGCCATGTTATCCTTCGATCTGTGAGAGTATCGGCCATGTTATCCTTCGATCTCACATCGATCAAGGTGATAGCTCCTTATTCTCTCAGATAATTCAACAACGCATGTCTCAGTCTCACATGTCTTCTCTTTGAATTAAAGAAAGCATTCTGGACAACTTGGACAGCTGCTTGATTATCACAGAACATGCTTAAAGAATTAATCTGTAGCCGAGTCAAAGGAATATCCAAAATTAGATTCTTTATCCATTCTGCCTCTTCGCCAGTGGAAGCTAAAGCATAAAGTTCTGATTCCATAGACGACAAGGCAATACAAGTCTGTCTTTTGGATTTCCAAGTAATAGCAGCTCCACCTAAAGTGAATACATATCCACTTATGGACTTACTATTTCCAATTTCTAAGCACCGTGAGGCATCATAATATCCATCCACAGTTGGAGGATAACCAGAATAACATAGAACATAATCTTTCGTACCTTTAAGGTATCTCATCAGCCTACTAAGGGCATCCCAATGCTCTTTACTAGGATTACTAGTGAAACGACTCAGCATGCCAATTGTAAAGGCGATGTCGGGTCTAGTGCAACTCATAGCATACATGAGACCACTGATCAGTTTCGAGTATTTTAATTGATCCACACTGGTCCCTTCATTAGGACTCAGTCTTTTATTATAATCACATGGTGTCTCACTCGATTTACAATCACTGTATCCTCAGGTAGAAAGTAGCTGCTCAATATAATGAGTCTGCCTAAGGGAGATGACTCGCCTTTCAAATCTTACTTTCATACCAAGAATAGTATTAGCAATACCAAAATTTTTCATGTCAAATTCTTTAGCTAAAGTAGCTTTCGCGTCACTCACTACAAAATGACTATTTTATTTGACATAGAACGATGGTAAAGGCATTTATCTGAATAGCTAGACTGAAAGCCATAACTCTTTACCACTTTGTCAAATTTAAGATGCCACATCTTAGGTGCTTGTTTAAGACCGTACAAAGATTTATTCAATTTACAAACTTTGTCCTCAAGACCTTTCATGACATATCCTTCCGGTTGTTCCATGTAGATTTCTTCATTTAACTCTCTATTTAGGAAAGCTGTCTTTACATCCATTTAATGCACTACAAAGTGTTAAATAAATGCAAAAGCAAGAAGAATTCTTATAGTTGATAGATGACACACAAGTGAATAGACATCAAAATAGTCTATTCCACTCTGCTGTTTATAGCCTTTAGCTACTAAACGTGCTTTGTATTTGGCCATTGGTCCATCACTATTCAGTTTCTTTTTCAATACCTACTTACAGCCTATAGCCTTAGCCCCTTTTGGCAAATTGACTAGCTGCCAAGTGTGGTTCTGCAACAGAGAGCTCATTTCATCATCTATGGCTTTTGCCCACAGTAGAGATTCTCTAGATCTCATTGCTTCTTGATAAGAAAATGGATCATCCTCTAGATGATAAGTAACAAAGTTCTCACCAAAACTTTTGGGAACTCTCTCTCTTGTAGATACTCTACCTAGAACTGATTCAACAGCCAGCTGTGTGGGATTAGTGTCAGAAGGGCCTGCTTCAGATTCTACAGGAGATTCCGAAATCATATCTATAGATCTAGAAACATTCAAGCCATGATCTTTGAGAAACTTATTCTCGAAGAATTCTGCATCTCTAGATTCTATCACTGTGTTAGTAGATAGATCTAAAAACCTATCTGCAGCACTATCTTCTGCACTACCTAGATATACACAGGTAATGGTTCTAGGTCCCACCTTAGGTCTCTTTGGATATTGTATTCTTACATAAGCAACACAGCCCCAGGTCCTAAGAGTATCATATCTACAAAGACGCTTATGCCATATCTCATAAGGTGTCATAGACAACTTAGAGTGTGGCAACCTGTTCAGGATGTGATTAGCAGTCAGAACTGCTTCTCCCCAATAGGAGGAAGGCATGCCAACTGTAAGTAACATAGAATTTAATATTTCAGTTAACGTTCTATTCTTACGCTCGGCAACACCATTTGATTGGGGTGAGTAAGGAGCAGTGGTTTCAAGTATTATACCCTCTGAAGCACAAAATTTCTTGAACCCTGTCATTGTATATTCTCCTCCTCTATCACTCCTAAACCTCTTAATTTTTAAATTGAGTTAATTTTTTACTTTAAACTTGAAAATCTTAAACTTTTCAAAAGTCTCATCTTTCGATTTCAACAAATAGATATGACAATATCTAAAAAAATCGTCTATGAATGTTATCAGATACTTCCGACCACCTCTAGCGACGTAATTTCTAAAATCACAAAGGTCAAAATATATTAGCTCAAGAAGTTGTGTGCTTTTAGAAATCGACTTAAAAGGTTTTCTAATGATCTTAGCTTGTGCACACACTTCACATTTGTCAAATCAAATAGAAGTATCCAATGGAATGTTGTGAGTTTTAGCTAGATGTTGCATTTTCCTGTAGTTCACATGTCCAAATCTATTGTGCAACAACTTTGGATCAATCAGAGTAGAACTCACATGGTTTATGTTATCAGTATCTAAAGTCAACCTATACATACCATTAACCATGAATGCACAACCGAAATAACATGAGTTAACAGATAAGGTTACTCTACCATTCATAGCTGAAAAGGACATACTAGCTTTATCAAGTAAGCTCATAGATATCAAATTCTTTTTAAGTAAATGTACTACTCTAACATATTTCAGAGTTAGTAATTTACCTGAAAAAAGCACCAAATTTGCAGTTCCAGCATGAGTCACTTTTGCCTCACCACCATTGCAATTTTTCACGGTGTCTTTCACTTCTGTGACCTCTGTGAGTAGGTTCTTGTCATTTGCAGCATGACAAGTAGCGCCACTATCCAATCACCACTCAGAAGAAATACTAGCCTTTCCAATTTTTATCATTCCAATAAAGGCTTGAGGCTCAAATTCATTAATTAGCATATTAATAGCCTCACTTTGTGGTGTGTTATTCTTTGGCTTCTTTGATAGTTTACACTCTACTGCCCAGTGACCACACTTTCCACAGTTATGGTACTTTCCTTTTTTCTTCCTTTTGTAGATAGTCTTTTTGGCCTCTAACTGTGAAGAAGATTCACCTTTTGGTGACTTCGACCTTTTCTGAGGTTTATTGAAGTGTGAAACTAAGTTGGCAACTGACTTTTGTTGTCCTACTTGTTCTAAACTCTTTCTAGTGCTGTTTTGATCTTCAATGTGAATATATCTCTTTAATTCATCCAGTCCCATCTGTTCTTTCAGTATGTGCATTTCAGTCTTGAAAGAATTCTATTCAGCAGGTAGCTTAAGCAATACAAGACCGACAAAGAGATTATCGGACATATCAGATTTATCATCTTTCAGCTTATTCCTCATGTTCTCAAGTTCAATTAATTGAGAGGTGATGCTTGAATTCATATTGAACTTAAAGTCAAAGAATTTTTCTGCGAGAAGAGTTTTAGAGGGCCCCTCTTGGTTTTGGAACGGAGCGTTCAAGTGATCCCATATCTCTTTCGCTGTCTTATACTCACTATAAGTCATAGCTAGACGAGGATTTAGAGAGTTCAACAAGTAATCTCTATAAAACTCTTCATCCTTGTTCCATTATTCATCCACATCTTCAATGGTAGATGCAAAATCACTCAAAACAGTATAGAATATTTCATGTTCTTTCATGCCAAATTGAACATGTAATTTCCAACCATGAAATTCAGTGACATCAAATGAGTGCGGCTTTGTAATATCATAAGAACTACGCTTTGCCATTTAATCAGAGCAAAGTGTTAGAAAGAGTGCACCTTGTAGTCCGCAGAGCTCACAAAGTCGAATAAAGCCCCTGATCTGAATCAAACTACTTTGTAGAGGTGGAATTTGCCAAAAACAGACCCAAAAATGGATCCGTAGTGCCCAAAAACCTTAAGATGAACTGCCCTCGTCGTCGAAAATTGCTGAAAATTTTCGATTGTCGTAACTCCATCGTCTGACCTCCGTTCGAGACGAGTGACTCAAAACGTTCGTATCGACGAGTAGAATAGAACCCAAGTGGTTTCACCCTTTGAAATTGGCTATAATTTTTGGGTTTTTAAATCAAAGATTTTGGTCGCCTGAATTTCAACTCAGATCCCGGCCAATCCGACCGTCGAAATCGAAAGTAAATTATACTTGTGAGTTCGTCTTGACGAGATATTCAAATAGACACCTTACTCGCTCAAATCCGACATACGATCGTAATACTTCAAGATTGTTGGAGGTTATGGGTTTAGAGAATAGATGGTGTTTTTGGGTGCTTGAAGTATTACAACAAGAGATATCAAGTTTGGAATGTTCAACAGTGTTATCTCTCCAGCTTAGGGAAACCCTAGGGTTAATAAGCTATTGGGCTCCTACGCTTTCAACTATTGGACTTGTATGTGAACATATTATTTGGATTATATAACAATATATCCAACATCTAATACTATCCATATCTATTATTCTATATGAATCCTCAATAACTTTACCACGTGGCAGTCTATCTTTCACCCACATTTGTTTTTCTTCTGAACCAAACCGTCTATCTGAACCGATCTAATCCTTTTTCGAACCACCGCTAAACCGAACCGCCGCTCTCTGTTCTACATGGTTTTCGTACGATTCTCTGAACCGAACCATGCGTCTGAACCGGCCCGCTCTCTTCTCTCCGTATTTTTCATATGGAGCGTTTTCTCTCCTTTCTTAGCGGCGCGGTCTCTCTCCCCTCTCCGCTGCACGCTCCGTCTTCCTTCTTCGTTTCGTACGATACGTCGTTCTCTCTCCCCACTCTGCTGCATCATCCCTCTGCCCTTTCCGTTTCATACGGCGCCTCCTTCGCTTCTCGCCCGAGCGCAATAAATGTTATCGTCTTATCTCGCCGTGGCCGCTGGAGACGTTGGCTGGCTGTTGGCAATGGTGTTGATATTGGATCTCTTTTTTTTTTTTTTTAGCTTTCATTTTTACCATCCAGACCTTCTTTAAATTTTATTTTTCACCATCGCTTCTCTAAATGAATATAATGCTCTAAAATTTTGGATTTCCTATTGTCTGATTGGTTCAATCTTTGAAATTGTAATTGCGCTTTTTTTTCCTCTTTTGTTTTGTTCCTATTTTCTTCATATTTTGGTTAGATCTGGGACTAGAAATAAGTAAATAGGGTTAGTTCACATTTTTGATTCTTTAGGTATCCGTTTCTTATGATCAGGTTACAGGTGCTTTGAGGATTTGAGTAGGTGCTCAATATGGCGGAGGAGAACACATCACAGATGAAAGAGGAGGTGCCAGAGGTGAATGGTTTTTCCTTACTATTTGATTATTTTGTTCAGTTCTTAAAGTAATTTGCTAAAGTACTACTTTGTCTGTGCTTTGGGAAAAAGCTAAATTTCTGCAGATAGGGTTAGTTTCAATGTTTTAACTTTTTTTAGTGTTAGCTTCTTAAGGCTTATATTTATGCTACTTTTGATGGTGGTTTAGGTAGTCATATTTGATTTATTTGGTGCTGATGATTGTGCAGCTTGCACCTTTCGACCCTACGAAGAAAAAGAAGAAGAAGAAGAACGTGGTGATTCAGGACCCTGCAGATGAGGTGGATAAGTTGGCTGAGAAGACTAAGAATTTAACAGGTTTAACCTTTTTTCTAATAAATGCTAACCATTTAGGTGCTTTACTTTCTCAGCTCTTTTAACCTGTAGTTATAATAGATTTATGGGAATTGTTTAATTTTGAGCATGACATGCCTGTTTTGTGCAGTTGCTGAGTCTGGTGAGCCAAGCTTTGCTGGGATGAAAAAGAAAAAGAAGAAACCAGTAAGTTTGAGCTCCTACTATTTGACATTAAGCAATTCTGCTTTTTTGCTTATTAATTCGATTTTGATAATTTGATCTTGAAACAGTGATGATAATTTAATCATTTCTTTTCACTATAGGTGGAAACTGATTTCCTTATTAATGATGAGAATGGGAAACTAGAGAGGATGTTGCTGGTAAGCAGTGCCTGTCATGCATGAAATATGTAGTTTGTAGTTTGTACTTTGTAAAGGTTTTATATATATATATATATATATATACTATATATAATATATATATATATATATATATATATATATATATATATATATATATATAGTGCGTCTGGTATGCTTATGGAAGCACGGAGCGCTCCGTGCTTCCACTTTGTTTTCGATGTTCGGACTTTCGAATCGACGATCGGCTCCGTTAGACTTGATCTAGAGTATTTGAAGTATCTAGAAAATAAATTTTGCGATTTTTCGATATCATTTGTCTAGTGATCGAAGTGGCTCAAAATCAACGTTGAAAATAAAAATCTTACAAAATATGATGATATGACATTAAATTTTTAAATCAAGTTATTGATCTTGTTTTATAGGTAATAAAGAATTTTCTATCAAAATTTCATGGCGATTTGGATATTTCTACACGCGTTAAACTTGCAACCGCTCACCACGGCCATTAAAATTATTGATTTTGAGCCTCTTCGATCACTAGGCAAATGATATCGAAAAATCACAAAATTTACTTTCTAGGTACTTCAAATACTCTAGATCAACTCTAACGGAGCCGATCGTCGATCTGAAAGTCCGAACATCGAAAACAAAGTGGAAGCACGGAGGGCTCCGTGCTTCCATAAGCATACCAGCCTACTATATATATATATATATATATATATATATATATATATATATATATATATATTGAGAGCTAGGCTCTTGCGCCTTCGAAAGCATGGAGACCTTTGTACTTGTAAGTTTTTTTCGATGATAGGACATCCAATTCGATGATCGGTTCCATTAGGTATGATCTACAACTATCAGAAATATCTAGTATGGATTACCTTGGCTAGTAGCTTAACCTACAGGATAGTAGCTTTTTTGAATGTTCATGTTTCCAGAGGTACGAAAGCTTCCGCGTTCTCGGATCGAGAGTATATATATATTATCAGATATATTTAAAACCAAATTTCATAATTTTTTAATTTCATTTGCCTAGTGAACAAATAGCATCAAAATGAACAATTGAAAATAAAAATCTGATAAAAAATAGTAATAAAAGACTTAAATTTCAAATCGAAAGTATGATCTTGATGTTGAATAGAATTTTCTATTAAAGTTTCATATAATTTGGATTTTTCTGCACTGTTGAACTTACAAACCTGCCACATCGACCGTTAAAATAGTCATTTTTGAGACCCTTTGATCACTTGGTAAATAATGTCAAAAAATTATAAAATTTGGTTTTTAAATAATTATAATAGTATAGATCATAGTTAACGAAGCCGATCGTCAAATCGAATATCCCATAATCGAAAATAACTTACAAGTACGGAGGCTTCCATACTTTCAAAAGTGCAGGAGACGTACTATATATATAAAAAGAGAGAGTGAGAGAGAGTCTAGCTAGGGTGCTTCTAATAGCACCAAGCACTTGGTGCTACCAAGTTTTTTGTTGTTAAATTTACCTTCTTAGCCAGTTCTACTCCTTAAATTATTCTATTCAACCAACCACTCACTCAATTCCTGGGAACCACCATCATCCTAATCGTACATCCTCTAATCCAAGGACTGAAAACCTACCAACACCATTGACTTAGTACTTTCAAAATCATAGGAACTCAATTATATATATATACTAGTTGAGTGTACCTGCAAATGTACGTAACAATTATTTTAATTTACTTTAAATCAATATAAATTTGTATATTATATTTATTTAAAAACTTATAATAAAAATTATATTTTATAAATTCATATGTTCTATTTTATTAGAAAATATTTACAATATCTATATTGTTCTTTTTTTTTATATATATTAAATATTTTTATTTATTTTTTGATTTTTGATGAATCTAAAATTTAAGTATTTGTTTTAAACTAAAAGGATCAAAATTTAATTCACATTTATTTCAAAATTTAAAAGTTAATTTTGATCCACTATATAATTAAAAAATTTTAATTGTTAATTCAAATTTGATATCTGTCACGCCCCGGGGTCCCTTACAGTTTAAAAGATAGCGGAAAAGCGTCTGAATTTTTTTTTTTTTTTTTTATATACTGACCCCAGAGTATGCCAGACCCGCCACAAATACAGAGATTCCACTGTTCACACGGACAGAGTCTCCCCTGTATTTGCACGGCGTCGCACAAGTACAACAGTACAAACAGGATACAACCA
>NC_033636.1:6327982-6398749 GCF_001540865.1 Ananas comosus
CGCCTTTCGCGAATTTTCCGAATTGCCACCTTCGACCTCTTAACGAAAACTTCGCAATTACCAGAGATCCATCCGTCGGATTTTCGATCCGACAGCACCATTGCGTTCAGCACGTCGGGGGCATCAAAACTACAATCTTATTTCGTCAGATATGGTCACGGATTCGCAACGGAACCCATCCGCTCTCTAATTAATCCATATATCGCACATATACCAATGTGTAACCCATTAAACCAACTTTCGCATAAGAAATTGACTTCCCTACTACTAGTAGGGACTCGAAACATTCTTCACCCTACTCCAGGTCACAAGCACGGAGTACGAGAAGCTTTAGAATGCATACAAAAGCAAAGAGCGGAAACCCTCTTTTCGGTAAAACTCATTTTTCTCGAAAATCGTGCATCAGATCAGAAATTCGTCAGTGCCACTGGTTCCAGAATAGCTGAACCGATCGAAACGAGCTATTGGATCGCTATGAACGGAGTCCGATACGCGCCGAAAGGCAACTCTACTCCGTGGTTTCTCCGGAAAACCGGAGTTACTATTCACTTTAAGTGATTAGTTTTAATCGCGTAACTTCTCCATTCTAGCTCATTTTCTCCTAAAACTTGACGAGTGCTTATGTAATTAAATTACACACATAAATATCATCAACAGAGAGTTTATTTGCACTGTAAAAATCTCAGTCCTTACAATATCAAAGTTTAAATTTTAAATTTTGATTTAAACTCAAATTTAAATTTTAATGTAAAATAAATGGATAGAATTGCTATGTTTAACAGATTAATCATAATTGTTCGTTCTTATTTGAAATATTTTTAACAAATTGATCATAACCATTTATACAATTGAATTTATAGATGGATATGAATACTATTTTTTAACAGGTTGATCATAACCGTTCATTCTTATTTGAGATACTTTTAATGAATTAATCATAACCGTTTATAAGAAATATTCTTTTATTCCTTTTTGATTCCGTCTATTATTTTTATAAGCTTATATATATATATATATATATATATATATTATACTCATAAGTTTTCGGCCCTTAGATTTATTCCATTGATCATTTTCACCCGTTAGATCATACTATTCAACCAACTACCCACTCCACCCTAGGGGACCACTGTCATTTTAAGTGGGGACCACCATCATTCTAACCACACATTCCATCAAACAACGGTTAAAAATTTATGAGTACAAGGGTTCTATACTCATAATAGTATAGTAGCCCCAGCCTATAACATATATATATATATATATAATATATATATATATATATATATATAATATATATATATATATATATAATATATATATATATATAGTATATATATATATATTTGATGTTATACTTGAATTTGTATTTTAAAAGAATTTAATTTAATATAGCATATTTTGAAATATGGTAAAAAGAAATAATTATTTTGGATTCGTGTTTTGGGAAACATCTTGCTTTTGGATCTGAATGGAGATTAAAATAGGATTATCCTAATCTAAACTCTATAAGTTAAAATAGGATATCTGGTTTCATTCCTAGTTGAACTCAATTTTGAGTCAAATTTCAAAAAAAAGTAAAAAAAATATTAAATTAACAGTTTAATTTGAAATTTTTGTTTTAAAAAATATTATAATAATAAAGGCAACCTTTCTACATTTGTTTAAAATGAAATATTTAAAAGTAAAAAATGATATAATATAAGATTACTGCAACAACAGGTAACCTAGAAGGTGTTCTACAATATTATTGATGACATAACAATGTCATTATTATGTCATAAACATAAATTACTAATTTCAAATACCTAAGCACCATCAATACCCTAATCCCTTTACATATGTATAACAACACATCAACAACATATTGGCATTTCTCATAATATATTTAACTTTTATTGGTTCTTATTCGGTTAAAAGTAGGTTTGCGTTTTAACTAGATTAGGAACGAATATGAAGTCAAATATGGATAGAGACCTTATCGGTGAAAAACCATATTTANCTCTTATTATATTTAAATTTAAATTTTTAAATTTCAAACTTTAAATTTAAGATCAAATTTAAATTTAATAAATATAAAATATCAAATTTTAAATTTCAAAATTAAAATATCAAAATTAAAATTTATAATTTATAATTTATAATTTAAAATTATAAACTTTAATTTTGAGATTATAAATTATAAATTTTAAAATTTTAAAATTTTAATTTTTAAATTTTTAAAATAAGAATAGGGGTGGGAACAATTAATAAAAATAATTTATTATAATAAATTTATAGATTTTTTTTAAAATTCTACTTAAACTTAAATTTAATAAAAAGAATTTATTATAATACTTAAATAAATTTATTATAAATTTTATTATAATATTTAAATATAAATAATATGTATTAATATAGTATAATTAATAATTTTATAATAAAAATAATGTATTATAATATATAATATATTATATTTATATACTTTAGTTTTAATTCAATTTATAATTTTAATTAGTTTGAAATTAAGCATTGGAATAGCGCTATTCCACCAAAATGGTGGAATAACAAATTCCTTGCTATCCCGGGATAACCGGGAATAGCAAGGTTTGACCGGGATAAAATATTCCGGCCAATTTTCATCCCGTTTGGCGGAATAACAGGGATAACTTTCATTATCCCCGCTTATCCCCCCAACCAAACGGGGTTAGTGTTATGTCCAAATTGGAATCGTAACCTAGTCCAAACCGTGACACTTCAATAGCCTCACATCAGATGATGTGGGAGAGTGTGATGAGTTTATAAGTAACGGATAAATTAGTAATAATAACTAGGCTTATGATGTATAACGGACATACTGGTAATAATAATTGTGCTTAAGCATTCTGGTCCGTTGGTTTGGGTCTAACATGTTATTATTGCTAGTAAATCGGGTCGTTACACAAACTAAATAATTTACTGGGACCTAACTTCCTAGACTATTTTCTTTTATTTTATTTTATTTTATTTTTGTCTCAGACCGATTATTTTGGGTCGGATTCTACTTCATTAGGTTTTACTTTGCCGCCCTTGCTTGCGACACAGCTTTACCCACAAGTCCACAACCACGCAAAAGCCACTTTCACGGCCCAATCCATTTGATCAAGTATCAAACTTTTGTTGAGAATAGTCCAACTCATGGGCCTAAACTTCTTGCTAGTGAAATTTGCTTCTTTAGAAAGTATTTGCAACTCTGAGTTCCAGGCTCTAGATCCATCCTAAAGCTCCAACTTTGGAGACAGTTTGCGATCTGCACTGCATCATAAAAAGTAATTTTGAAATAGGATGTCACTGGCGTGACAGATAAGCAACACTGGAAAAATTAACTGACCGTCGTCCTTAACGCAAGTGGAAAAGGGCTTGGCAATTAATACATGAAGTCACAAGTTCGAAATTTAGTTGCTTCACATTTCCAGCTGAGTTTATTTTCATTAGAAAATGAATAAAATAGGTAGCATGCTACCTTTCTCTCTCTCTCTCTTAAAAAAAGAAAATTAAACACTGGAAAAGTTAGGACGCATGAACTAAAACTACCCTGCTATAATCTTCATATGGCTTCAATGGCATGATTTAGCCAAATTGGATTATTTCTGAAGGCTTTATGCTGTATAGGGGTGTAGACAAGCCGAAAAATTCAGCTCGTGTTCGGCTTGTTTACTAAATGAGCGATTCGATCTCGAGCTCATTTCGAGTCGAACACGAGCTGGCTCACGAACAGCGAGCTGGATTGCCACCCCTAATGCTGTATTGGTTGGGCGCATGTGTTTTGGTTGAAGGGTCGTACTAATCTTGTTGAATCCTCAAGGTACTGAGGCACAAATCTACCTTTTTTGTTTGATGAAAATATCTACATGTGGGCTTTAAGGAGCCGTGTTTCAAACTCGGCAAAGGGCCATTAAATTTCTATGCCTTCCCCACATGTTGGCCCCTTATTAAGATCAAAAATAAAAAAAAAAAGCCAAACTTCTAGTGGTTATTGGTACAAATGTTTGGATACAATAACACGATCTAAACATGATCAAACATGGCACACAAATTGCTGAGAAAATCTAAATCGACACGACGCAAATTGTTTTAATGCAAAAATTACACAATATGATATATTATATTATAATATATGACATGAATAAGAAATAAGATAATACTGTAAACATGTAAAGTCATGTTGTAGATATTTAGGCAATATTCGAGTTGACATAACTAGTTAGCATGACCGTTGAATTCAAACATGACTTGCTAATCAGGTACGAATTGAAAAAAAATGATGCAATTAGGGAATTAATAAAGAATTAGTATAATCGACTCTTCGCACGTGTTTAGTCTCAAATAGCCTCAAAATAGGCCAATTTTGATACGTCATTTTTTGCATAAATGTTAGTTAGCGTATTTTTTATCCTTAAACCCTGCAATTATCACTAAATAGGAATTTTAGTAGTTAGCTTAAGGAACTTATGTTGTTTAATAGCTTCTTTTCCTCCGTTTTTTAGGTGTAAATTAATATTTGCTTAAAGCGGCTGTTGCTTCCATGAGTTTTTCTCCGTATTTTCTTTTTTACAAAAAAAAAGCTGAAACAATAGAAGTTTCCGAGTTTATAACATCTCGAGGCAAAATCTAGTAAAAAAATTAAAAATTAAAAATTAAAAAATTAGTTTCTGAACTTAATGTCAAATAAGATTTCAAACTCTTACTTTCAACATTTTTTTTAGATTTTTAAATGTATTATTTTGGATAAATTTATTTTATTTTTAGTGCTAAAAACCCGCCAAGGGTTGTCTAAATCCTCGATGGATTTATCCAAAAAATTATTTTAATTTAAAATTAAAAGTTAAAAAAAATAATTTAATATTAAGTTCAAAAACTAAAAATTTATCAAATAAAAATTATTTTAATTTTTTCTTATAATGTTTTTAACATATATTAGAATTTTTTTTTTTTTTTAAATAGTGGGTACGAACAAGTTCAACCCGCTAAGTGCTGAAGAGAGCTTGATGTCAATACCTGTTTTAATTAAGTAGGATATCTCAAAATGTGCAATCCGATGACCATGTGCGAGGATGATATCAATATAAGTTCTAATTAACTAGGATGTCTCAAAATGTGAGATCTGATGCCAACGTGGCGACGCATCACATCGCCTTAAATGGATAATTTGATTATCCGTTTTCCGATAATTTTTTTTGTCCTACCTCCCAACTTTTCCTATGTCAATATTAAAAGCATATGTAGTACTAATTAAGTACCAAACATTGTACTAGCATTTACCCTAAAATCCACTTATTATTCATCTGCGTACAAACTTTTTGTACATAGTAGTGGTAGTGATATTTGAATTGCCAAAAAAGCAAGCAACTAATTGCCATTTTGTGGTGATGATCTCATCCATAATCTCACAAAGGCAATGTATATTAAATCAACATTACCTTTAACAAGATGTGGTTGATGTGTGGAGTGGCCCCTCCAATTGATATTTAAGACTCATGAGTGTTGCCTCCACTGAAGATTAAAATTGGATTATACAATAATAAAAAGGTTTAAAATTTAAGTAATCATATTTGAATTTCACTATCATGTGCTTTATGTCATAATGCCATATCTTTATTTACTGTAGTTAAAAATGACAATTGAGAACTAGGGTTATAATTTGTGACCCCATGAGCCACCCCTCGTGTGTTTTTAGTGAAAACTCCTTAAATCATAGAAAATAGGGTAAACTCTAGATACCACCCCTGTGGTTTCGCACTTTCTCATTTTAGTATTCTGTGTTTTAAAGTGTATCAAGTTAGTGTCCCGTGATTTTATTTTTATCTTTTCGTCAGTTTTTCCGTTAATATTTCGTTAAATTATATGCAAAAAACTTCAGATACTCCACCTAGGCTTATCGAATATTTACTTTACCCTTTAGTTTTAACTTTGTCACTGAATTAATAAAAAAAAATAGTGAAATCGATCATAAAAAGATTAAAACAAAACCACATGATACTAAATTGATATATTTTAAACCACATGGTACTAAAGTGAGAAAGTGTGAAACTACAGAGATGGTATTTGAAATTTTCTCTAAAATATAATAGTTCTATAACTGAAATGAATAAAACTATATAATAGTAAAGCATTATGTAAAATATTTCTTTACAAATGCATTAATTCAAATACTGAAAAAGCTCATGCATTTTCTTCTTACAGAAGTCTTTCAAATAAACAATTTATGATTAGCTTCTTCTTTTTTTTTCTTTTTTTTCTTTTTTTCATTCACGGTTTTAGATGCGTGTTAATTGGTGACTAAAATACTACTTAAAAAAAAAAAAACTAAAAAGTATACAGTCGGAATATAATATAAATTGGCAAGGATATTGGCCTTCTTATATATGCCGAGTCTCAATTTGATGAAATTCTTTATGTAAGGATACACCAGGGAAACAGAGTAAGATACAAGGAACTTTTTTAAACTCGGCTTATTACTTATAATTCAAGGAAAATTTTATGCTCATAACATTCAACATGCTTACATACAGAGTTGAGCTAGAATACTATCGATAGCAAATGGGCTTCGTTGCCACTTATTTATTTTCGATGATAGAGCCCAAATCGACGATCGGCACCGTTGAACATGATCTATACTACTTGAAGTGTTTAGAAATTAAATTTCAATTCTTTTCGACATTATTTGCCTAATGATCAAAGGGGTTTCAAAATTTGTAATTTTAATGGTCGATATGAGGCGTTTTCTCGTTTAACGGCGTAAAGATATCCAAATAAATTGAATTTTTGTTAGAAAATTTTTTAAACTATTTGAAACAAGATCTATACTCTTGATCGTGATTACAAGACTTCTATTATCATTTTTTAAAGAGTATTCATTTTCAGCCATTCATTTTTCTGNGCTTCTCGCCTCCAGCTAATTACAATGGTGGAAGCCGGTAATCTATTGTTAAATAGATCTAGGGCGAGACTATGGTTAAACGGCACGAATTATGCCTATTGGAAAGTTCGCATGAGAGCTTTTCTAATCGCAATCGATGAGTGGGTATGGAAAGCTATTGAATTCGGATGGAAACATCCTACCGAGGTTGTCGATGGTGCTACCGTCCCTAAACCACGAAACAAGTGGACTAAAGATGAAAACGAGTCATCTTCGTTTAATAGTAAAGGAATTAATGCTTTATTCAACGCTTTATCGCAAACGGAGTTTACTCGGGTTTCGGCATGCGAAACGGCCAAGGAAATTTGGGATACTCTACAAATTACACATGAGGGTACTAGTTTAGTAAAAATTCAAAAGCTCAAAATGTTGACTAGTCAATTTGATTCTATTCGTGTGGAGGAGCATGAATCTTTTACCGATTACTACACTAGGCTTCAAGATATCATTAATACATGTGCTAATTTGGGAGAGAAAATCCCGGATTGTAAAGTTGTTCGTAAAATTCTTCGAACTCTTCCGGAACGTTTTCGGGCTAAGGTTGCCGCGATCGAAACGGTTAAACATCCGGACGAGATGAAGGTCGAAGAATTAGTAGGTGCTTTGCAAACTTATGAGATGACTTTTCCTACTAATCAATTTTCTTCCAAGTCTTTCTCTAAAAGCACAGGGGTTGCATTAAAATCGACAAAAGAGAAAGACGACGACTCGAATTCTGACGAAGATGTTTCGCTTGCGGACTTCGAACATCAATTAGCGCTCCTCACGAAGAAATTTCGCCGGAATTTTCGAAAGAAGAATAGATCGGACAAGACTTCATCGTCTAAATCTTCATCGTCTTCATCTAAGGAGAAGAAGCGTGCAAAGGCTTCGAAAGAAAATGATGTCTTTGAAGGCGAGATCCAATACTTCAAGTGCAAAGGCTACGGCCACATTGCGACGGATTGTCCTTCAAAGAAGACGTATAGACAAAAGGCTATGCAAGCAAAGACGTGGGATGATTCAACATCAAGTGAATCATCGTCAAGTGACGAAGAAAAGAATGATCAAATTGCTCTATTTGCTAATACTTCTAAGTCGAATGTTGTGTGTTTATCCTCTATTGCCACTAACTCCAATATTTCTCTTTCTTCACATGATTCATCGAGCAACAATGACGAAAGTGAGGAGGAATCAAACGACGACGACATAGCGGAAGCGTACAATCAACTTCTCATTGAATCAAAGAAGATGGCTAAACTCAATAAGAAGTTGAGACGTCGTTTGTTGGAACTTGAGGAGGAAAACAACAAAGTAAAGAATTTGAATAAGGTTCTTGAGGAGGAAAGGGATTCAAGTTTGAAGATTAATTCGGACCTCCAATAGAAGCTTAGTGATGCGGAATCAACGATCAAATCCTCTAACGACAAGATTGAATTTTTGGAGCATCAATTTCATGAATCGCACAAGTCCAATCAAGACTTGATCAATCAAGTTCGTTAACTCCAATCCGATCTTCAACAATTTTCTTCGGGATCAAAGAAGTTGGACAAAATGCTTGGATTGGGTCAAACGAGCAAATTGGGCCTTGGATATGAACGGACATATGTTGAGAAGGATCAAACGGCAACATCTAAAGTCTCAACAATTTTAAAAGGCAAAGTGTGTCATCGATGTGGCATCGAAGGACACATCAAAAGGAATTGCCCAAACAAAAATGGCAAGTTACAATCGGCAAATTCAAAACATCCATCGGCGTCATCTACAACTCGACTTCCCCCTCGGAATCAAAAGCAAAATCAAGTGAGTCGAGTGCTTCAAAAGAATCGGATTCTACCTAAGCCACATGCGAACCGGTCTTCTAATGCACAACGCCAAGTTCATGCAAAACAGGTGCATAAGGCTCAACTACAAAATCAACCGAAGCCTCAACCGAAGAAAACACCAACGGTTGATCAAAAGTCTAAACAAACGGCATCTAACGTCGACAAGTCGAGAAAACCAACGATCCGACAAGTTTGGATCCGGAAAGGTGATATCTTTCCTTGCTCATCGTCCTAGTCTTTTTGATCGTTAGTGTAATGCTTTGATTGGTGCTTGTTGCATAATTTTATTCATTGCATTACATGTTTAAATAATTTTTGGTGCATTGAATTTTTGTCTTTTTAAAAATCATTTTGAGTAAGAGGTATTTGGGAATTCAAATTTTTTTTAGAAAGGAGATGATTGAGAATCATTATTTTGAGAAGAGAAATTTCTTTAATGTCGCGTAAACGGTATTTAACTTCACAATCATATTAAGTTAAATTCATATTAATTATCGTTTTTACTCCATTTCTTATTATTTTGACAATAAATTAATATATGATTTCTTAATGCATAAATTCATCAAAATTTTGAAATCAAATTTGATTTTTTGATGATTAATTCATCTTGGTTGTGAGTGTTGGATATGATGAATGGGTATTCTCTAATTGACTAAAATTCGTCAAAATTATTTTCAATTGTGAGATTGCCTAATTAAGAGGGAGTTTTTAAATTTATAAAAAAAAAGAAAAGGAGAAAAAGAAACTACTATGTTTAAAAAGATGTGGAAAGAGTTACATCCAAAAGGAGTGTGAAAACTACCACCACATGTAGGAAAGAGCTACCACCCCGGTCGTCCGGCAAGTGTGTGAAGCTACCACATGGAATTTAATTGAAAAAGCCGAAAAAAGTTGGAAAAATATAAATATTTAGAATTTTCGGAGTAACAAGGTGATAGTTTGAAAAAGATGCTCAAAGAGCCACCCCCGGTATCATTTTGGTTAAATCTCTATTTTGAACATGTTACGACAAATTTGTGTCAATTTTATTGAATTTCTAAAAATTATTTTTCATCAACTTACATCTTGATGGTTTTGAATTATTAAATCACTTTTGATAATGGAATTTTGATGTTTTGATGGATTTTAAAATTTTATAATATTTTATTTTCATTATAATAATTTTTGGAGTAAAAGTCTTAATTTATATGAAATTAATTTAATTTGATGGATTTTTAAAGTCTAATTTTCGAAATCTGAGATCGTGTACCGGTACACGATCCAGTACCGGTACGAGTACTGTAGCCGCGTCTTATATAACCGGATATAGGGTTTATTTCTCTCTCAAATCTGAATCAAATTCCACTCTCTCTCTCTCTAAAATTGCCTGGTGTCTTCCTCTTGCAGATCTACACGTTTTCCCTCAGAAATTTGTCAGTATTTAGCTCGGATTTAATTGTTTCATCGCGTTCATGTTTATTTTTCGAAAATATTCCGAGTTGAAGCTAGATCTCTGTTTTTAATCGTTTTTGATGCAATTTTTTGCTGTAGATCAGTGCTTAATGACATTATCTTGCTTCTAGAACACTTGATTCACATCAAAACACGTTATTTTTCGTTGATCCATGTTCTAAGCTTCATTTTTCATGTAATTTCGGAATTTTTTGTAAAATGTCATTTTTTAATGAAAATTTTTGCATGATCTGGTTAGAAATAGCATTTGTATGCATTCTAATGTTATTAGAAATTTTTTTCGCTATTTTTACAGATTTTTCAAAATTTTTGTTCATGCAAGGCTAATTTTTATAGGAAAATGACGTTTTCGCTTGTTTTGCTGATTTTGGTGCTGATGGCTACGAGACGTGGACGAGGTGGTGGTAGAGGTCGTCGTGGGTCCTCTAAGAGGACACGTACAACGGGAGAAGCGTCCGGCTCAGATCCGGATTATCAGGAAAGCTCCCCTGAAGAGACAGAAGAACCTACTGCTCATCTTGACAAGGGCAAAGGAATAGCTGGCGAGTCCTCACGTGGCGGTGGTTCTCGTGCAAGAGAAACTCGGTCGAAGCACGCTGCGGATATTCCTCCAGAGCGACGGAGGATGTACATGAGCAAGTCTTGCATTGCGGAGCGTTATGTCAACTTCACCGATCTCATTCATGACGTTCCTGACTTTGGCCGGTTACTTCAGCGGGTTCCCATTGAGCCGGTTGGCAGAGTCCCTGCTCGCGCTCCTTTTTGTGTGAAACTCATTCGTGAGTTCTATATGAACGGGCGAGTCCTAGCAGAAGATGAAGAGACTGGGACATTCCTATTTGAGACATTCGTGCGTCAACAGAAGATCGCCGTTACCCCATATACTATTGGAGAGCTTTTGGGGATGAATGTAGACACTACGGGCCTTCTTTATACATCAGGAGGATTTCAGTCCTTGTCTCATTGGGATACTGTTGTCGGAGCTATTTGCAGAGCTGGAGTGCAAACGAATCGTGCCTATGTAGAGTCCAAGGATTTGCGACCGGAGTATCATCTACTTTCCTTGGTCTTGAGCTACAATGTTCAACCTACGATTGGTACCAAAAGGATTCGTTGGGATCGATTGCTTCTACTGTTTTTACTTGGTAACCCGGGGCAAGCTCATGGATTGAACATCAACATTCCCTTTCTGATGTGGCAGCGGATGGTCCATGTGATTCATGCGTCTGCCAGACGGGATCTACTTCCATTTCCTCTTTTGATCTCGAGGATTTTACAGGAAAATGGAATAGATGTTTCTTGCGACAAGTACGATTTTGGCCTTGGTCCTATCGATGCTGTTACTTGGGCCAAGTCAGTTAGTACACTAAAAATTTTTCAGCAGACAAAGGGACCGTCGCAACCAGCTTCACGCCAGGCACCTCCACCTCGAGCAGAGCGTGAGGGGTCTTCCAGTTCAGGGGGAGAATCTCTTCGCCAAGAAGTGCAGTCGTTGAAGAAGAAAGTAGCTGATCTTGCCAGAAAAGTGGAGTTAGGCATGAAGAGGATGATGGACAAGTTGGGATGTAGACATGACGATATTTTTCTTCCTCAGCCTGTCTATACCAGGACTACTTCACGACATCCTCTTATTCCTCCATCCACTGAAGCTTCGGATGCTGGAGGATCTGGAGCTGGGGCAGGAGATGATGATGATGATGACGAGGACACTGAGTGATTACATCCTCGCACTTAGTCTTGCTGCTTCTCTATGTTTACTTTTTAGGATGATGTTTTAGTTTTGCCTGTTTATCTTTCCTTTGCATGCTTTTATTTTTGTTTAGGCCTATAACTATGACTAGACTACTATTATGCTTTCTAGTATGTTTTCTCTCTCTATTTGCTTTCTTTTGGCAATTTTTGACAAAAAGGGGGAGAGCAAAGTTGAACAGGGGAGAGCATGAGTTGAACAGGGGAGAGCATGAACACTCAGGCATTGAACTAAGCAAAGGATGATGAGTCCAAGAACAAAGGGGGAGATGTGATCGAGATGTGAACAAATGGGGAGAAGGTATAAGAATTTAAGATTAATCATTTTTGAATGAATTATTTTGCAGGAGATCAAGACTTCAAGACTCCTAGTTGTGTCTAAGTCATAGAGTTTGTTTTAGGAGTTTTGATGTAATTTTAGGTCTCAAATTGTATTTGGATTACACGCGAGGAGTTCAATGTTTTGGTGATGACAATTGAACTTCAAATCTTTTATGTATTTTTTTTTGTTGTGTGAGTTTTGTCACGAAATTGCCAAAGGGGGAGATTGTTAAGGATTTTGTATTGGCAAGTTTCGTGAAGTGAGTTGGAGTCTTGAAGGATCAAAGCGGATTGACGAGGATTGAAGAATTCAAGATTTCGAAGATTTTGGAAANGTGGCAACGAAGCTCATTTGCTATCAATAGTATTCCAGCTCAACTCCTCATATACATAGAATTATAGAATCACTTGTGCTTTAGTGATCACTTAACAAATTCTTTAACCAGGAAAAGAAATAAAAGCAACAATTAATGAACTAGGCTAGGCTAATTAATATTGGGGTCCATAGGCAATATAGATATATGTGGAGTGAAGTGAAATATCATTTTCTAAATTTACATGGTTGAAAAAAAATAATGCACTTCCACTTCCACCAAATTGTAGGGCCCCAACCCACAATATATACACCCAAAAGGACACAATATATATCAAACTACTTTAATGGTGCCCCATTACTCATAAGAATCTTAAACCATGCACTAAAAACAATGAGAGAATTTTATAGACCAGGTCAAAGAACTAATGAGACCTAAAACAACAAGTAAAAAAAAAAGGTTTGTTGTGGAAAAAATAAAAATTGGGTTGGTGTAGGTTCTCTAAAATCCAGGTTCTAGGAACCTTGCACAGCCCTAGGTACAAAAGTGTAATTCCATTAGATAGATGTATTGAGATGAAAAATCATACCAGGTGGTGGATCCTCTATGTCCAGAAGGAATATCTCACAGCCTAGCAATATCTTAAAAAGATTTTCTAGATATTAAATTAAATTAAAGGTGGTTGAATTAATAAATATTCTATCCAATATATGCTCATATGGCTTGCATTATAGAGGTTATTCTACGCATAACCAGTAAGCCAACACATCAAGACCTTTTCAAGAGACTCTTGAGGATATGTAGAGCAATAATAATTTGAAAAAAGTTAGCATTAATGTGTAGGCTTGAACGTAAACTATAACATATTTTAGAGAGATAATTGTATATAGATGTCGGATCGTTGACACTAATCATTAATTCCAAAAGCTCGGGCTGTTAGAAATATACAACCAATTCACTTAAAGCATACAGATACAATACCTATGGATTTTGGTTATCACTCGGCCCAACCAATCCCATACCATTTCGAACATGACTCGGCCCACCCAGCCTCACGTCATTTCGAATATGACTCAGCTTACCCAGCCTCACGCCATTTCAAACATGACTCGGCCCAATATGGCCTCCTGCCACAAAGCAGGATGCTGACTCATTTAAGCCAACAATTTCTCCTCTAGCACCTGCACACATTCGTAGCACACAAAAATCAAATCTGTGATCTCTGACTCTGATACCACTTGTCGGATCGTTGACGCTTATCATTGAAACAAGAGAATTGAGAAATTTTTAATATATTATTCATACAAATCCATTCTCTTATATAAAGAGAGGAAAAAAGGTTTACATGGAAGTACATGATCGCATCCTGTTATACAAAGAAATAATCAAAAGGATATAGAAATATTATTATCCTAAAAAGAAAGTAATATACATAGTAACATATACAATATAAATGGTAACATATATAATATATATATGGTATGTAATATATATGGTAACAATCATTAATCTCAAAAGTTTGAGCTGTTAGAAATATTCAATCAATTCATTTAATGCGTATAAATACAGCGCCCATGGGTGTTGATTGTGACTCAACCCAACCAGCCTTACTCCACTTTGAATGTAACTCGATCACACAGTTTCACGCCATTTCAAACATGACTTGACCCAATAAGGCTTCCCACCACAGGATAGGATGCTGACCCATTTAAGCCAACAATCCTCACTCCAGCACCTGCACATATTCGCAGCATGCAAAAATCCTACCCTTGATCTCTTGCTCTGATATCACTTGTTTAATTGTTGGCGCTAACTATTAATCCCAAAATGGGTGAATATGATGAAAGTGTTAACTCTAAGAAGGCACAAAAGGCGACGGCCATGCAGGAAAGATGAGCTACACTCGGTTATGCAAAAAAATGCATGACCAAATGATCATAGAGGACCGGAAAACCCTCAAGGCTATAAGGCATGATGTGAACTCACTATCCAAATAGTAGGCCTCATCAGCATCGGAAAAATCGATGGAAATAAAGAAAAAGAAAGAAGATTCTTGCTAGAAACGGCTTGAAAATAAAGGACAATTGAGCGTATCACTCACTAACTAGTAACCCTTTGCAAGCATGTGGATCAAACTCAATGAAGAATGAGGCAGGATCAAACTCAATGAATAATGAGGCAGTTGTATTCCACCTCTAGAAAAAGCACCTGAATATTACTACTGCCAAGAGTGTTAAGGATTTTGTATTGGTAAGTTTCGTGAAGTGAGTCGGAGTCTTGAAGGATCAAAGCGGATTGACGACGATTGAAGAATTCAAGATTTCGAAGATTTTGGAAAGTAGCTCACAATGTGAATCACGCCGTAAAGGTAAAGTTTTAATTCATGTTATGGTGATTCATACTTAGTTATAGGCATTAGAATCATAAACTTAAAGTTTAATGGATTAGAAAGTTCTTCGGAACAATGCGGAACCTGAAACAATGCAAAACACAAAAAATTGCATTGTGTACCGGTACAGCAATTGACCTCGTACCGGTACAGCCATCAACATTGACTTCGTTTTTTCGTTCCGCCATTATGTACCGGTGATAGCCTTTCGTGTACCGGTACACAGTGTAAAATCGTGAAAACTTTCTAATTCGACTCCGATTGATTTTAAAGTCTATAAATAAGCTATTGGGGTTCTCTAATAGAGGTAGCATCACGAAAATACATGTTTGAGAAACCCTAGGGCTCGGATTTCAACTAAAATCTATTTTCTACAAAAAGTCTCTTTTAGGTCAAATCGAGAGATTGGATTTTCATATTAATATGTCGATTTGATCTCCGCTTCGCTTGGAGTTCTATTCCCTGGTTTTCTATGATACTCCAAAGCAAAGGATCACCATATTCATGATATTCTTCATGGTGGCGTCGTGGATTCGGCGTATTTGACGGCGGTTCGTGGATTCGGATCGTGGGCTCGTGGATTCGACTGGCGTCGTGGATTCGGCGTGATTGAAGCTTCGTGGATTCGAAGTGGAGGCGTTCGTGGATTCGGACGTGAGGGCGTGGACAACCCGGAGGGTAGCGCGAAGATTCATAGGAGGTTAAGAGAGGTTAAGTCCGTGGAGTCGGTAATCACCTTGTAATCTTTTCTCTTAGTGAATTATTTTTTCGCGTGTTGGTCCCGTGGGTTTTTCTCCAAATTGGAGTTTTCCCACGTAAATCTCGGTGTGCTTTTTATTTTTCGCATTTATTTTTATTGCATCGAGATTTGTGGTTTTTGGCCGTTACACCTATTCACCCCCCCCTCTAGGTGATAGATACAATCTAGATAGATCCTCGGGCTCCTCAAAACTTTCAAAGAGTTGCTCAAAGTCCAGGAGCACATATCTGAACCAACTCAAATAGAAATACGCAAGAAACCCCTGAGATTCCCTAAAGCTGGTAGCAAGACGTTAGGCCTAAGAGAAGAAGAGCTGGAAAGCAAGACCGTTAATTGACTACACAGCAAAGAGGGCTGATGGTAAAGAAGAATATAGCGTACCTATGATGGTCCAATCCTTTATTTGATCCAGTTTTTCTACCGATAGCAGATACCAAAGCCACCCTCCACAAAGGGCAGTGACTTGGCCATAAGTTACAACCAGAGAAGAAGCCAGAATGTCTTAGTATGTTGAAGTAGGCAGCTCTGGGGTTGAGAGTTAAACTTGAGACCTCAGATGATCGAAGATAGTGAAGATCCAGACGAATGCACCACTGACACAGTGAATTAAAGTTTGTGTCCAAAACTAGAACAGAAACTGATACTTCTGCGTACTATGAGTTAGAAACGGCGAATGCAGAGGCTCCAAGCAAAAGCAGAATGCATCAAAAAAATGAGGTGAAGGAACTAAGAAGGGAAAGGCGCAATAGCCTGAAGTGGATCGGGAGGGTCTGGCAAAGAATTGAAACAATCAAAGGTCCACGAAGTAGGTTGTCAAGACCCGGCCTTGGCCAATAGGCCAAATAAACGAAGTAGATGGATCTAGACCCCAAAAAAGGATTGGGCTCTAACAAGAAAAGAGAAAATGATAAGACGTAGGTCCAGCTCGGATCTCTCCCACCAGCGGACATTAACATAGTATAAGATATACTATGCTATATCTTGGATAGAGCCGAATGAATAAAAAAATTCCTAAGATGAAGAAAGAGGAGAAGTGGTGCAGCTTGAAGTCACCAAAGATCAGGCGAAAGTGCTATTTTTCAAATGCCATCATGCAAGATAAAGAGATTGAAAGGTCCTACTCACATCAAAGGCCGTCACACAAACTCGATACCAAATGTAGAATTGACAGCCGCTGATCGAAAGATAAGCAGCCATTGAGAAGGGCAATTGGTGACACCTATTTTTCACATTAAAACATGAGCCGAATCTAGAAATAAACCAAAGGAATAGCTGAATGAGGGACTTTGGTGAAAAGGTTCTTCTTTGGCTAGACAACGCATGTTGAAGGCTTGAGATTTCAATAAGGTTGGAGAAAGCAAGTCACGATCGAGTACATTTGAAACTCAAATTTCAAGTGTTAGATGCTGAAAAATAAGCATTGCTTCCAAGTAGTGGTTTAAGGCAATGATGCATAACCATCTCACAGATATTGCCTTGATTAGTAGCTACTTCGAGATTTAAGTTCAAGGACTATAAAATGAAAAGGATGGCTACAGGATGGGGATCCGATCAAATATCTTAACCAACACTGATACTAGAGGCATAAACCCTTGTATATTAGGAGTACGTGTAACGTAACTTAGGTATAGCTCCGTCGTAGCCTAGGAGTAGCTGCAACTTAATATTTGCCACCTTTATATCCACTTTTTTGCCCAACGACACTGCCCTCGACAGCTATTTTATTCTTGCCGAACCACCTCACTTTCAGTAGCAAATGTACCTTTAGTTTGCATGCTTCCATCCTCATAGAACCGATCGACTATCATCAGCCAGCAGTTTGCCTATCCAGTTTTTGCTCGGATTGCAGTCGAAGCCTTGAGAAACGAAAGCCCCGACCTTTGGCCCATCTGTATGAAAATTTCGAGGCCTTTTCTCAAGCTTGAACGTGACTTGACTATTTCCTCTCCCATCTGTGCTCGGGATACACTTAAATCTAGCCTTCAATCGAAAGGATGTTACATGACAACACGAACTAGATTATGTCATGTGTCACGACGCAATTTTTCTGCCAACAATAGTAAAATCAAAATTCTTAACACTCATATATCTATTGGAAAATGCTTGTTCAGTTCAAGTACAATCATTATATTTCTGGTCTTATATATGGGTTTTAAATTAGATAAAATTGTAGTTATTCTCTAAGATTTTAAGCTACCAACAAATAATATTTTTAATATTTATATTCAACACTCTCCACTTAGATATAGGGTTGAGATAGTTTGATAGGCCCAAGACAAAGTTTCAATTAAATGAGAGAAAACTAAATAACACTAAGAGCTTGATGAGTGATGATACTAAAACTCAGAACCTCGTGCTCTGATACTATGATAAATTAGGTAAACAACCGTTCTTCTTCAAAAGCTTAAGATTTTAGAGAATAGTATTTTAAATATTTATATTCAACAATGAGCAAAACATGTCTAGCACATTTGAGTAAGAGTCTACTATGAATCCTAGTAGTTGTATGAATCTTTCCCACACCAAGTACTATGCTACCTCAAACTAAAAGACAACTTAATAACAAAGAAGAGAGCAAAAGATGACCTTCAATTCCCAATTTCCTTTTAGGAGTATGTGTCTCTTATACTTTGGAAAGCACTGAGGTTTTAGTACTTGAAAGTTATTTTTGATGATAGTGTCGAATCGTTGGTACTAAACATTAATCCTGAATGCTCAAGCTGTTAGAAATACGCAACTAATTCACTTAAAGTGTACAGATACAGCACCCACAGGTCTCGATTGTGACTCGGCCCAACCAGCCTCACGCCACGTCGAACATGACTCGGCCCACCCAACCTCACACCATTTCGAACATGACTCGGCCCAACATGGCCTCCCACCACAGGGCAGGATGCTTGCCCATTTAACCCAACAGATAGGACATTCGATTCGACGATCGACTTTATTAAGCATGATCTATACTATTAGAACTATTTAGAAATCAAATTTCATAATTTTTTAATATCATTCACAAAGTGATCAAAAGGTCTCAAAAGTAAATATTTTAAAGGCCAATGTGGAATATTTGTAAGTTCAATAATGTAAAACATTCCAAATGAGTATTATTCTACTTACCTTCAACAGTAAGATTAATACTTTCGATTGAAGTTAAATTTTTTATCATTATTTTTTATGGAGCTTTTATTTTCAGCACTTTATTTTGAGATTACTCGTTCAGTAGACAAACGAAGTAAAAAATTATAAAATTTGGTCTCTTGATAGTTCCAACATTGTACTTTCGAAGTCCTGTAGATCATGTCTAATGAAGCCGATCATCGAATCAGATGTCCCCTCATCAAAAATAACTTACAAATATATATAGATGCCTCCGTACTTTAGACAGTATAGTAACCTAGCTCTCTGATCAGAATCAATAATCCTGTCTGGCAAAGAAATTGGAGGAGTTGAGCCTTTCTTGATGAAATGACCTGACTTTTAATTATCTATTGAAAATGCCCTGATTAAGTTGGATAAGATCATTATGTTTCTAGTCTTATAAGCAAAATATGTTCAGCATGTTTGAGCCAACCAATCAGAATCCACCATGTAGCCTAGTTGTTGTGCAAAATTTTCCCATTCCATGTACTTTGCCACCTCAATCAAATTAAAAGATACCTTAAATAATAAAGAACAGTGCAACAGATGACCTTCCCAATTAACTTTCTTTCAAAGTGAATGATTCCCACACACCCTCCCTTTCCTTTCTCTCTCTCTCTCTCTCTCTCTCTCTCTCTCACACACACACACACACACACACACACACACACACACAAACACACAAAAAAAAAAAGGAAAAGAAAATTGATCATGCTAAGAACTTAAACTGGTGCATATATGATTTTATAAAAAAAGAAAATCCGAGAAAATAATTTTCTAGCTAAAAAAGTGCCTTACGTATGTATGGTTTGCAAGAAATGTACTTTTCTTACAAAAAAAAAGTTTTAATTTTACCTAATTTTAAAGATATGTCTTCTTTATAGTTTTCTAAATTTTTATCCGGAGAAAAAGATATAAAATAATATTTTTCATAATTGTTTTCGGAAAATAAATTTTTACGTTTTTTCTGAGCAAGTAAACACTCTCATTAAAGTTACGTTCTCTCTCTCTCAAAAACCCACCAAAAACAGAAAGAAAGAAAAAAATGACAATGCTAAGAACTTAAACCAGTGCATGTTTAGTTTTTCGGAAAAAAAAATATCCGAGAAAATAATTTTCTAGCTTAATTAAAAAAGTATTTTATGTACGTATGGTTCCCAATAAAATATACTTTTTCTGCGAATTCTTTTTTTCAAATTTTAAAGCTAAGTCTTATTTTCATTTTCTAAAATTTTTATCCAAAAAAAAGAAAATTATGAAAAGAAATATTTTTCATAAATTTTTTCCAAAAAGTAATTTTTCACGATTTTTTGAAAACAAACATTCCTAATATGCTCTCTCTCTCTCTCTCTCTCTCCCTTTCTCTCTTTCAAATACACAAAACCCCAACCCAAATTCCCCAAACAAAAATAAATAAAAGAAAAGTTTCTCCTTCTGATTCCCCTTGCATGCATATACAACTTTTATTACCAAACTCCTAGGATTAGATATGGTTCTTTACTGAAAAGAGCACTACATATCACATAAAATGATTGCGCGCGCGAACAAATTCACCGTTAAGAGAGTCAAACCAAACAATTGTGGAATATCCGCAATATGTTTATTTTCATTGACTCCGAATCTATTGTTGAATAGTACTTTAATTTCTCAATGCACAAAATTTGTGAAGAATCTCTCACTTTAATCCTTTTCTAAATAATATATATATATATACACACACAGTACTATTGGAATTTTTCTTTGTGAGTCAACTACTTTGGAAAAGGAAATTAATATATGTGTGTATATAAGGATCTAACTTTTTCATGAAGTGCCCATCAACATATGCATCTTAAAAAAAAGGTTAAAAAGGTGGTATATGCTGCAACAATTGTATGTGGAAACTTTGTAGTGATGATATGACATTAGAGGTGGATGTATTTTTTTTAATTTCTTTAATTTTCATGGATAAATATAAAGTCACGTCGAGAATTTTAACTCTTTTGCGAATATAATCATCTAAAATTTTATTTTTTTATAATATCAATCCTTATAAACTTTATTTAAATAACTTCAATAGGACAAGCGAAATAACCAAATAAAGATACCAGCAATCAAAAATCGGATATTTGCTTTAATATAGGTTGTTAAGATTTCGCAACAGAAACGTCAAATTGTATTTTTTAATCGTAAATTAACCATCCTAACACACTACTAAAAAATTAATATTAATGATGCTCTTTTTGGTTACATTTGAAAGCATCAGCAAATAAAGAGTCGCCGCGTATTTATATATCGACGCTCATGCCAAGTATTAGTAAAATATATTCTGACACTTTAAAACATTAAAAACGTGAAATTAATAGTAAAATTTATTATTCAGTCGGTTAGATTGGTATAATAGACGGTTCATATGCTGTCATTTTTGAAGTGTCGGTATTTGCTATATTACAGGG
This sequence comes from Ananas comosus, assembly GCF_001540865.1. Lineage (NCBI taxonomy): Eukaryota > Viridiplantae > Streptophyta > Magnoliopsida > Poales > Bromeliaceae > Ananas > Ananas comosus. The sequence continues at coordinate 6,349,283 of NC_033636.1, forward strand.
ACGCTTTCTTCAATCGTCATTCAAAGAGCATCCGTATAAAGGGTCAAAAAAATGAACGCACAAGCAAGAGAAAACATATAACATAGACAAAATAAGATTCACTAAAAAATATATATATACATAACTCTTTTTCTACACAGTATAGCTTCAATTTAGTGGCATTTAATAAAGAATAGTACGTACGGTAATTTTATTGTGAATGATATTTTAAAATAATTTTCTTATTGTACTTGTGTGCAATAGAAAATTAAGTCCCATGTCGGATATTTATTCTAGTATTGAAGCACGGAATATATAGAATAGATCAAGAAAAGAAATATTTGAACCATATATATATATATATATATATATATATGATTCATACCTACTATTTATTCAAACCTTGCAACCGGACTCAAAAACTGCAGTTGGATGTCGTTATTTATTTATAGAATAACTATGACAGGAAAAACTTTCTCATGTGCTCGAGCACTTGTGGCACGTAAACATATATAATGCACCACAAAGCATACACGATCCTAGTTTGTCATTATTTTTCTAATTTAAATGTCTTATTTGATTTGCCTCCAATAAATTTAACTTGTCATCCTAATTCAACTAGAATTCAACTGCAATTAAGTTTAACCAAATCCAGTACTAAGGGATCATTTGGTTGTATGTAGTTGCAACTGCACTGCGGTTGTAATTGTATGCAAATATAAATTCGGCGTTTAGTTTGATATATTTAACTCCAACTGTTTTAGTAGGAATTGCAGGAGTAGGCTCAACTTCAGCAGTTGGAATTACGCTAAACTTGACCGCAGTTTCAATTGCAGTTGGAGAGAATAATTTTAAGGGTGCGTTTGGTTGGCACTATGAAATATTACTAGGAATAAAAAGATGTCCGAGAATCTTATTTCTATTTATTCTATTACGTAGAATGTGACATTCTTGTGTTTGGTTCGCACTGCCATATTATTTAGTCATGTTATTTAAGATTACAAAAAATATACAATTTATTTATTTATTTATTTTAATTAATTTTAGATAATACTATAAAAAATTTCAACATCATTTTATAAACAAGGAAGAGAGAATATAGGTTAGAGAGAGAGAGAGTATAATTAAAGAAATAGGAAGAGAAATAGAGTTGATGTTAGAGGGAGTGAGAAAGTTGATATTTTAGAAAAAAAGGGGAAGAGAGAGCTTAGTTTAGAGAGAGAAAAAGAGTTAAAGTTTAAAGAGAAAACGATATGTTTAGAGAGAGATATGAGGTTAGAATGTTAAGGAAAATAACACCAACTAGCCGACGGATAGAGAGAAAGAAAGAGATTAGACATATTATGATTATCTAAATTCATTAATATGAGGATACCCACCCTCCCTCAAGGGAATGAGATTAGTACTTTAGGATGAATCTCATTTCCAAGTAAATCTAATATTACCAACTAGATTACTTAGTGCGTTTAGCCAAACACCGCCATATTTTTTTTATTCTTATTGAATTATTAGGAATTTTAAAAAGATAGCGTGAACCAAACGCACCCTAAACAAAAGATAAGCTTATCTTTCTAATTATTTTTTGGCTAAATTACATGAAACCCCCCGTAATAACCCGCTTTTTCACTTTTACCCCCTGACATTTAAAAACCTACACTTTGCCCCCTTGTAAAATGAAAAATGTGCACTTCACCCCCTACCGTTAGGGTTCCGTTATAAAATATTTTTTATGCCGAAAATACCCCTTCGCCCTCTTCCTTGTTGCTTCGCCTCCCTCCGGCTCGCCCCCTCGTCGCCGCCTCGCTGCCTCGCCGTCCTCCACTGCCTCGCCCTTGCCCACATCGCCTTCGCCCTCATCTGCCACCTCGCTTTCGGTCTCGTTGTCCTTATCTACCTCTCCATCAACACCCACCTTGATTTCCTCCCTACTATCGTCGAAATCGAGGGGTGGCGAGAGTGCAAGAGGAGAAGGGGAGCAGGTGGAGAAGGAAATGGAGAGAAATTGCGGCCGATTGAGGTGGGAATTGGGGCTGATCGAAGGGGCGGCTGAGGAAGATGAGGAAGAAGATGAAAATGGCGAGGAGCAAAATGGTCATTTTACACACCGTAACCCCCCTGTGAACATTTTTCATTTTACAAGGGGCAAAGTATAGGTTTTTAAATGTCAGGGAGGGAAGTGAAAAAGCGGGTTATTACATGGGGGGTTTCTGTAATTTAGCCTTATCTTTTAAACGAAAGCTAATTTTTTTTTTTTACATTAATGGAGGCAATATATAAAAGGATTAAATTTTAAAAATCATTTCTCAACTGCATGCAATTAAATAAATTATTTGTAATTACAATGCTTTCTACTACATCCAACTAAATATGATGTATATATGTAATTACAATTACTGTATTTTCAACTGCATACATCCCCAACTATACTGCATTTGTAATTATATCTAACCAAATAACCTCTTAATGTTACATGTCTAAGCAACTTCGTTTTTAATGGACATATACGAAACTTCATATTTCGCAAGGACGTAAATGTACTTACAATCTACAAATTAATTTTGTTGGCAATTGCATGATACATGCTTATTTCTAAATTTGTGAGGTCACAACAAACAATTTTCACATGGAGATTAGGTATAACTTAACATTCATCTAAGATTTAACTATAACTATTGGCATGATATATACTAATTGTTAGAAAATTGCTTACGGTAAAAACGCAGCGAAAAAAGAAATCAAACAAATTTGATTTTGGAAACTCTCGAGATCCAATCTCAAAACCCACGTAATTACGATCCCTCATATTTTTTAAGATTAAAAGAGAATAGCAAGATCGAATCTATACCTTTTTCGCGGATAGATCTTCACCTCAACTTGATGATCGTGGAATCGGGTTCTTTTGAAACCGCACACGTGTCCGGCCTCTGTAGGCATCCACACGAAGTTCTTGATTTGATCGATGTCCTCACCGGGGTGCTAGCTCCCTTACAAAGGATGTCTTTCTTGCTAGAATATAGAAGAGAGAGGAGAAGAGAGATGACGACTAGGGTTTTCTAAAAACTCCCGTATATTATATAGAGGAATATAATCCTCTTTCTAATAATATAATGATAATTAAAAATAAGTACAAATCTAGATTTAAATTTATCCTTTCCTTAATTGGTTAGATCGATCAAATCCTAATTTGATTCGACTTGAACTTTATATTAATTTGATCTTATCAAATTAATAATGCAATATTTGCACATAAGTCCTCTTATAATTTACTAACTATTAGTAAGTCCTCTCTTGTAACATTTACACTTTAATACCACTAATTTTGTCTGCTGCGAACGAACCAGCCCCGCCGTAGGTTGTTTCTAAGGCGAGTGGTCATTCATGGTAGAGATTAAATTTGTTTGAATTTAATTTTGAAATCAGGATTATAGGTTCATGGCTTCCAACAGACTCAAGAATCTGCTGTTAATTACCCCACACTTTCGGTGTTAAAGAACCCTCGATTAAGAGACCAATTATAAATGCTGATAATAAAGGAGACAAAACAAACAAATTAATATGATTTGCCGTGTACATGGCTTAAGCAGGGGCATACCCCCACTGTACATGAATTTTATAAGACATAGATACTCAATTTAGCGACTTGGTGGTCGATTTGAAGTTTCGGTGCTCAGTTTAATGAAATGGCGGTCGGATTCACCTTAGTTGTATATTCCAAGGTGGAGATGTGACCAAACCCCAAGTATATGTATTGAGGTAGATCGGATTTGATATTACCCGAAAGTAGAGAGTGGCTAATTCCTGAGTGTATGAATCAGGATTAACCGAGTTTAATATGTTTTCACTCTAGTTATATGTGCTAGGGTGAAGATCTGACTAAGCCCTAAGGTATTGCGTTAGGGTTTGTCGGATTTGATTCGTATGAGCTCCAAGTATATGTATTAGAGCTCGATCGGGTATGGATTTCACTCTAGGTATATGTGCTAGAGCAAACGGCTGACTAGACCCTAAGTATATGGGTTAGGACTAGTCGAGCACGGATTGACTTTCACTCTAGGTATATGTGCTAGAGCAAAAGGCTGACTAGACCCTAAGCATATGTGTTAGGACAAGTCGAGTATGGTTTGACTTCCACTCTAAATATATATGCTAGAGTAAAAGATTGACTAGACCCTAAGTATATGTAGTAGGATTAGTCGGATGAACTCTAAGTATATATGTTAGAGCTCGAGTAAACTTGACATCATTTGACTGAATTCTAAGTATATGACTTAGAACTCTGTCGATTTAGAGATGTTTTGCCTTAGTTATATGTGCTAAGGCGATTGATTTAACCCTAAGTATATGTATTAGGGGTAGTCGATATTTAATCTTCTACTCTAGGTATATGTGCCAGAGTAGAAAAAGATTCATGATGAATTTGGATTTAGTTTAACGACTTTACGGTCGTTTGAATTTGGATTTAGTTTAATGATGTTTCGGTCGTTTGAATTTGAAATTAGTTTAACGACTTTACGGTCGTATGAATTTGGATTTAGTTTAACGACTTTATGGTCGTTTGATCTTAGGTTTAGTTTAACGACTTTACAGTCGTTTAGATTTGAGAGGCTTTGGATTTCAGGGTTTTATTTGTGGACTTTAGGTTTTGGGCTTTATTTATGGGCTTTAGGTTTTGGGATTTTATTTGTGGACTTTAGGTTTTGGGATTTTATTTGTGGACTTTAGGTTTTGAGATTTATTTGTGGACTTTGATTTTGGGTTGGCTTGAACCTCTCGTATTTGATTTGGGATGAACCGCCTTAGGTTTTCACTTGGTTTACCCCTTTCAAGTTTGGTTTGGGTCGACCGTTATACTTTGGTTCGGGACCCATCAAGACTTGGTTTGGGTTGAACCGTTATGCTTCGGTTCAGGACCTATCAAGACTTGGTTTGAGTTCGGTGACTTCAAGTTTGCTTGGTCGTTTTGGATTTGTTTTGGGTTGAACCGTTATGCTTTGGTTTGGGACCCATCAAGATTTGGTTTGGGTTAAACCGTTATGCTTTGGTTCGGTTCGAGTCAGATCCTTCATGGTTCGATTCGAATCGGATCTTTCATGGTTTGGATTAGACTCACTTCGGTTCGAGTCGGATCCTTCATGGTTTGGTTCGGTTCGAGTCAGAACCTTCATGATTTAGTTTGAGTTGAGTTCAGTTCGGATCGGACCCACTCCGGATCGGATTAGACTCACTTTGGTTCAACTTGAATCTTGTTCGGTTCGATTCAAACTGGATCCGGTTTGGTTCAGTTCAGATCGGATTCACTTTGGTTTAAGTTGAATCCTTTATCGTTTGGTTCAAACAGGATCCGGTTTGGTTCAGATCCGGTTTAGTTCAGTTTGGTTTGATTCAAGTTGAATCTTGTTTGATTCGGACCGGATCTGGTTTGGTTCAGATCTGGTTCGGTTTAGTTCAGATCGGGGTTTACTTTGGTTTAAGTTGAATCTTGTTCAGTTCGGGCCAGATCTGGTTCGGTTCGGATCTGGTTCAGTTTAGTTCAGATCGGGTTCACTTTGGTTCAAGTTGAATCTTGTTCGGTTTGGTTCAAACAGGATCCGGTTTGGTTCGGATCCAGTTCGGTTTAGTTCAAATCGAATTCACTTTGGTTTAAGTTGAATCCTGTTCGGTTCGGTTCAGACAGGATCCGATTCAGTTCGGCTCCGGTTCGGTTTAGTTCAAATCGGATTCACTTTGGTTTAAGTTGAATCCTGTTCGGTTCGGTTCAGACAGGATCCGGTTTGGTTCGAATCCGGTTCGGTTCGGATTGGATTCACTTTGGTTCAAGTTGAATCCTCTGTGGTTCAGTTCAGACAGGATGTGGTTTTGTTCGAATCCGGTTCGGTTCGGATTGGATTTACTTTGGTTCAAGTCGAATCCTGTTCGGTTCGGATTGGGCCCATTTCGATTCAAATTGAATCCTTTATGGTTCAGTTCAAGTTGGATCGGATTCACTTTGGTTCAAGTCGAATCTTGTTCGGTTCAAGTCAAACTAACTTGTAGTTTGGTTTGGCTTGGTTAATATCTTTAATGGTTCAATTTTTTATTGGTATGAGACTCGATTTAAATTAGACCCGTCAATTAGATTGGATTGGCTTATCGTCCGATTTGATTTATCATTATGACTTGGCTCGCTCGGGTCAAGCCTATCACGATAACGGTGACCCGATCTAATTAGCCGAACTCGGGTCAAGCCTATCACTAAGACGGCGACCCGGTTTAATTAACCGAACTCGGGTCAAGCCTATCACGAAGACGGCGACCCGGTTTAATGAACCGAACCCGGGTCAAGTCTATCACGAAGACGGCGACCCGGTTTAATTAGCCGAACTCGGGTCAAGCCTATCACGAAGACGACGATCCGGTTTATTTGAACCGAACTCGGGTCAAGCCTATCACGAAGACGGCGACCCGGCTTATTTGAACCGAACTCGGGTCAAGCCTATCATGAAGACGGCGACCCAGTTTATTTGAACCGAACTCGGGTCAAGCCTATCACGAAGACGACGATCCGGTTTAATTAGCCGAACTCGGGTCAAGCCTATCCCGAAGACGGCGACCCGGTTTAATTAACCGGACCCGGGTCAAGCCTATCATGAAGACGGCGACCCGGTTTGATTAGCCGGACTCGGGTCAAGCCTATCACGAAGACGGCGACCCGGTTTAATTAACAGAACCCAGGTCAAGCCTATCACGAAGACGGCGACCCGGTTTATTTGAACGAACTCGGGTCAAGCCTATCACGAAGACGGCGACCCGGTTTAATTAACCGGACCCGGGTCAAGCCTATCACGAAGACGGCGACCCGGTTTAATTAGCCGGACTCGGGTCAAGCCTATCAGGAAGCGGCGATCCGATTTAATTAACCAAACTCGGGTCAAGCCTATCACGAAGATGGCGACCCGGTTTATTTGAACCGAACCCGGGTCAAGCCTATCACGAAGACGGCGACCCGGTTTAATTAACTGGACCCAGGTCAAGCCTATCACGAAGACGGCGACCCGGTTTAATTAGCTGGACTCGGGTCAAGCCTATCAGGAAGATGGCGACCCGGTTTAATTAACCGAACCCGGGTCAAGCCTATCACGAAGACGACGACCCGGTTTAATTAGTCGGACTCGGGTCAAGCTTATCGCGAAGACGGTGACCCGGTTTAATTAGCCAGACTCGGGTCAAGCCCATCACGAAGACGGCGACCCGAGAAAAATATTTATTATCATTTTTTTATTATTTTCTTTCTGTTGTTATCATTTTGGTCCGAATCTGAGTTCAACCGTGTCGAGCCTATCACGAAGACGGCCGCTCGGTATGATCATAAGTCCAATGAGAGTAACGATCTAATGTCGAGATCGAAGGTGTCGAGCCTATCACGAAGACAGCCGCTCAATCAATCCGACACAAGGATCGTTACCGTCACGTCGCTCGCACGTTCGTATGGGCTTTCGTCGATGTTGGGGAGACGAGCGTTTAGTGAATACGCACGCATGATATAGTAACGATCCAATGCCAGATTTGATGGGTCAACCTATCACGAAGACGGTCGTGTTGATCAAACCAACAAATAAATCGTGACTATACGTTTGCACGTATACACCAATCCGCCGTCGTCGGAGAAGAAGAAGAAAGAGGAGGTCATGAGGCCTCTTCGCACACCGTTGTCGTCGTCAAAGTCGTCACAGCCGCCGTTGTCGAAGTCTTCGTCATCGTCGTCGTCGTCGTCGTCGTCGCGCTGCCGCAAAATGAAAGAGACGACTTTCTTTCTTTGTTCTTTCGTGTACGGATTGGGAGGTGTGCTCACAGCACACCTCCTCCCTTTGTTGCTGATGCACGGCAGGAGAAGGGGGGGATGAACAAAAGATTTTCTTTTTCTTTTTTCTTTTTTTTGTTCTTCTTTTCTCTTTTTTTTTTTTTTGCTTTTTTTTGTTTTCTTTTTTTTTTCTTTTTTCTCCCCCCCCCTTTTTTAGGTAACTCTTTCTTTTCCTTTTCCTTTTCCTTTTTTTTTTTTTGAAACGAGAGGGATTTTTTTGTTTACTCTTTTTTTTATCCGAACAGTCCTCTCTTGTAACATTTACACGTTAATACCACTAATTTGTAATAATTATAAATTACTCCAATTATCAACATATTGACAATTAGGTCCTTCGGCGATTCAATAATCGCAATCTAGCTATTCGATCAATCACAACTTCTTATGTGTGTGACCCCATAGATTCTATTCTATCTGGTAGTGAGATATATTTTGATCACTATCAACAATATCACTTAAACTCCTTTCAGTGGATCGGAACAATTCCAACTCAGCACAATGAGAATTATCGATCATCTAGATAATTCTCATGAGTCTCACGATCCACCAGTGACGCTTAGCAGCATGTAGTGGCATTCCAGTAGAATGGAATACTGAATCTCTTGGTGCAGTTACCGTGTGATACAATCCTTCTATCATGAGTCCCGACTAGACGGATGTTATGGAATAACTCATCAAACCATCATCTGTCATATATTAAATTTATTCGATTCGAGTTTCTAATATTGGAAGCCCTTTTCCGCTATTAACTCTGTCTTGGCCAAGGTCTTCTAAACTCGGTCTCATAAATCACATAGGACTAACACCCCTATATACCAAGGGAGATAGATTCTATTTGAATGCGCACCCTATTCCTACAATGAACCTACTGCAGCCAACATGCACCGTAAGGACCCGAATGACTAGGGATCAAGTGTATGTACAGTCAAACTACAGTAACCTCATTGTGAATAACCGAGGCACCGCAGGTCAAAGGACCAGTTACACTACTGCAACATTGAGTAAGTCACTGACGAGTGAGTAGACATCCAAGTGACTTCTCGCGTTGGTCACGCTCGGTACCCTTGTTCTCTAACAACCACCTGCATATTCGCTTAAGTGCTTCGTTAGTAAATTCGCGAATAATTCGTGAATTATTCACGAATTTTTGAAGAAACGAATTAATCGCCTATTTATGTATTTTTCCCAAAAATTCGAGAAAAAATACGTTTTTTTCGTCAAATATACTGATTCACGAATAATTCGTGGTTCGCAAATTATACTCCTGAAAAAAACGGCGCTAGGCTCGGGCGGGCCTCGTGGGTTGTCGCTAGCCCAAAACAGAAAAAAAATCCCGCAGAATCACCCGCCTCGCTCAAAATAGGGGGAAAAAAAAGCTTTCGAAATTCGAATCGCCCCCCATCGCTTTCCCAAAAATGAAGGTTTTGCCCTAAGTTTCTCACCCCTGCCGCCTACGACCGACCCCAGCGGCCCAGCCCCGATCCCTTTCCTTCCTCCTCTTCCCTTCCGGCCGCTCGCCGAATGCCATCGGAAGCCCCCGCGTGGCCACATCGAAGATCGATTTCTTCACTCTTTAGAAATCAAAACCCTCCAGTCCTTCCTTCCTCAACGAGTCCATCCTCTCTGTTAGTCTGTTATCCTCGCAAAAGATCCAATTTTGAGCGTTTCCACAAGGTATCTCTCCCTCTCCCTCTCCCTCCCCATCGCTATTTTTTTTCCGATCATAAAAGTATATAGGGTTCTCTATCTCTTCTTTTCTGGAAGTTTATGTATGCAGTTATTGTTAAACCTGTGTGTGAAGTTTTGTCATGTGTGTTTCTCATTTCTGACAATTTCTTTTGCAAATTTTGAGTGTTGTAACTATACGCGCGTCTTTATTTTCTGGGGCATGAACTTTGTGGGTTAAATTTGTTATATGTCGCCGTAATCACATGGTGATATGCACCTGATTGGGATCTGATTTTGATTATTTTCTGTATCGAATGATTTAGTAATGGGATTTGGATGTTAGGTAGTAAAATTGCTTTGTTGCAAGCTTGCAGCACGTAGCTACCTACCTATGCTTTGAATGTTATTTATTCTCAAATTCTTTTGGTGGGTGTGTGGATTTTGAGGAAAACCTCTATGCTATTGCTAGCCCCTTTTTGCCATAAGGGGCTGATTTAAGAGATTGTGCTACTTCTTTCCTAAGCACATGATTAGAGGGTGTTTTTTTTGTAGAAACAGAGATGATCAGTCAATAGATTGATGCTAGAGCCTTTTTTTGTTTTCTCCATTTTTCTGGTATCTATTATTGCATATTATTGTATCTCATAACAGCCAAAAAATGTAAGAGGTTGACAAAGGGGACAAGCATATTATTATATCTCATAACACTCTGTTCATTTCTTTACAAACCAGGGATGAATAAGCATTTGAAGATTTCCTGCTCCTAACATTTGTCTTAGATTGTGTCAAGCTCCCAAGATTTCTTGCTCCCAACCATTAGAATCTCCTGTGAGGCCGAGCACCACTCGCAATTTGGTTCTAAGTTCCGCAGTTCCACTTTATCCGGTACAAAACTACATATTTATAGTTTTTATGAATATGATTAGAGTTAATATTTGCTATTATATGCATGTTAAGTGGTTGTTATATGAATGTTAAGTGCTATTATATGCATGTTAAGTTGTTGTTACTTGTTACGTTCATTAATTTGCTTGTTGTTGTACTTGTATGAAAACTCAGAACCAATGAAGTGGGATTTATTACTTAAGAGTTAGGTTATGCTTGATGCATGATTGATGAGTAATTCTAATATTTTTTTGATGTGATTTTATTTGTTCGAGAATCCATGATAGGCAGTCATGTGATAGAGCTTGAAATATTTGATTCATTAATTTTTTTATGCAAAATAATGGTTCGAAAGAAAGATAGGTTTTGGATTTACATGAAAGAATTGAGTGAAAAATTTAAGTGCAACTATTGTTCTAAAGTGCACTTGGGTGGTGTCGCAAGAATCAAATCCCACTTATCTCAAGTTTCAGGACGTGATATTGAAACATGTGATAAAATACCACTAGATGTACAAACAAAAGCATTCATAGCTGTATGTGGAGATCCTAGCAAAAGAGCTAAGAGTATTGGAAGTACAAATGTCAATGAGTCTGGGGAAAGTATTGCAGTTTCTGGTTCTAGATCATTTGGAAGAACTAATCAAATGACAATGCAGGAAGTTTACAAGAAAAAGAGCAAAGAAGTTGATCAGTCTCTTGCTAAGTTTTTTATAATGAATAACATTTCTTTTAATGTTGTTCAGTCAGAGTCATTCCTTGACCTTATAAAAGATGTTGCGAATTATGGCTCTGGCTATAAAGTACCTGTAAGATATGGATCCCGAGAATCTAAAAGTAAATAACACCTAGAGGGGGGTGAATATGTGTAAACGGCAAAAAAACAAAACTCTCGATATGAAATAAAACTAAATAGCGGAAAATAAAAGCAACACACCGAGATTTACGTGGAAAAACTCCAATCCGGAGTGAAAAACCCACGGGACCGATCACACGAAGAAATCCACTAAGAAAACTTGAGTACAAGTGATTTACCCAAAATACACGGCTCAATTTACCAAATTCTCGATGTAGATTGTCTTCGCCGGTCCTCAATCGATTGGAATCCTCCAATCGACCCCGCCGCAACTCCTTGCCGCGCCAACACCTCGATTCCTCAAGGCGTCCACCGAATCCTCGGCTTCACGCAATATCCACGCGCCAACCCTCCTTCCGGAGCTTGTAGAATAGACGATTTGTGGTGATTAAGACTTAGAATACCATAAGCGATGAGGGTTCACTTTCTAATCAATCATCAACTTGATTCACAGAGAAATTCTCAAGTTAAAACCTAAGAATCAAGTCGATGGTTGATAATCCGAAACTTGTTAAAAGAGTAGAACAAGTTTCTAGGGTTTTAGAAAGGTAGAAATTCTAAGCATTATCTTCTATGATCACCCCCATGGCTTATTTACAGGTTTAGAAGACTTAGAAGTGACTAGAATTGCAAAAAGTCTATTTTAAAAAACTGATGTCGTCCTTAGGGACCGGTCCTCTCGAGGAGACCGGTTTGTAAGAGACCGGTCCCTCGGGTGGGAGACCGGTTCCCCGCTGCGTGGCTGAAAAACCAACGTTCGGGAACTGGTCTCTCGTGCCAGAGACCGGTCTCTCACTGCGAGTCAAAAATCCCAACGTTCGGGAACCGGGCTTTTGTGCCAGAGACCGGTTGCCTCGCATTGGAGACCGGTCTCTTATACTAAGAGACCGGTTGCCACAAGATTTCACGCAGAGAGAACTCTCGGGAACCGGTCTCTCATCTCAAGGGACCGGTCCCAGCACATTGAAAACTTCAGTTTGTGTTTTCTATAGCAATCCAAGTCTTCTAAACTTATATTTAGGTAGTTTAAATACACCACAAATGATCTAACATTCATACCTGAGGTGTCGAACTTTCCGAATAGGTTTTTGATTCTTCAAAGTGAATCTTCTCTTCAAAACATTGCGATCAACTCTTCAAGACTCCATTCGACTTCACGAAATTCGCCTACCTAGAAAATCCTTAACAATCTCCCCCTTTGGCGAATTCGTGACAAAACATAATACAACGCTCGAACACAACTCAAAAACAAGAAAAAGAGATCATCGCAATCACCAAACGATAATCTTTTGCATAATCGATCCAACAAAGAAAAATTACATTTTTCTCACAATTCTAATACAAACTCTATGACTTAGACATGGAGTCTTGAAGTCTTAAACATTCCTGCAAAAATATTCTTAAAACACAATCAAGATTCAAGAAAACTTATCATATCAAAAGATCAAACATAACATAGTCAGTCATAGTTCATCTAAGTACATCCACAAAGCATCTAAATGTACATAACTAAGCAAAGAACCAAACCAAAATAAGCATCATCATCATCATCAAACCAAAATAAGCATCATCATCATCTCCATAAGCATCTCTAAGTCATCAATCATTTCCCCCTTTTTTGTCCGAAAGAGCCAAAAAAGACCAAAAAGAGGAACCCTGCAAACTCATCCAGAGTCATCACCCGGTGGTAGATCTGCACTGCAACATCCTAACTTGTCGAAAATCGCCTGTATTAGCCATTTGATTTTGCTCACATCTTTCTTTATCTCTGCTTGCTCCGCAGACATCTTCCTTAGTTCCGCAGATAGACGCCGCTGCTCGTGATACACAGACGACACTGATACTTCCTCCTTAGAAACATCCACAGAAGGATGTGAAGACCCACGGGCAGCAGGATGTGGAGCAGAAGGAGTTGTTGAAGTTCGTTGAGACAGAGCCCGAAGCTGCACATTCGACTTTACAAACGTCCTCTCATTAATCCGTCCTAAGCTATGCTCATAGGAAGTACACCCCGTATTCACATCGTGATATCGAAGAATCTGCATGATGATCAACGGAAACAGCAACCTTTCATTCTGCCCGGAAGTCTTGATGTCCTTTGCCATCCGCCGCCAAATCAAAAACGGAATGTTCATGTTTATGTTCTTGGCTTGTACAATGTCCAGGTGCCCCAATAAGTACATATAAAGGACACGATCCCATCTCAATATCTTCGTGTTAGCTAATGGCAAGATGTTGTAGCAAACCACGAAGTTTAGAAATCTATATTCCATCTTAAGATCCTTAGAAAGAACCATAAGTGTATTTAGTTCTGTACCCGGCATACATATCGCATCCAAAACCTTTTGCCAATCTCTAAATTGATCGAAACCGGCCTGAAGGTACTGAACCCTATCTGTGTGAGTCGTCATCTCCAGCACTGTAGCGATAGAATCAGGTGTGATTGTCAGCTCCACACCACGTACTGAAGTAGTACACTGGTAGGGGCCGCCATCAGAGTCAATCAAATGTCCTGCTCTTATGTAGAATTCTCTGATCAGCTCCAAACCAAAACCAGTCTGCTCCGGAAAATCGCAAATCTGATGTAGATTTTCTCTTTCGAAAAGATCTTGAAACCCCGGCACACACTCAATGATACTAGCTACTCCAATATCTCGCTCACCAATACAGTGCTTTGATGAGTACATTGACCTACGACTTGCAGAAACATCCTGCACACTGAAGCGAGGAGGCTTAGAACCCGGCTCTCTGATCGCAAAGCCCCTAGACTTCCTCCGACCTTCATATTCAGTCGCTTTTCCTTTCCCTTTGTTTGTTGCCTTACCTTTTTCTTTGTCAACAGCTTTTTCTTTGCCCTTTCTTTTTTCTTTCTCCTTATCCTTTTCTGCAGCTGCGGGCGCTTTACCCTTTTTCTTTGAAAGCACTTTCGATGTAAGTGCTTCCCAATCAGGTTCCTCAGCTTCAGATTCTTCGCCCTCTTCGCCCGGCACATACTCACTACCTTCATCATCCGGTTGTTGCTCAATCTGTTGTTTAGCCGAGGAACGTTGTCGTTTGTTTCTACGACAACCACCGGCCATAAGAAAAACAATCACGAGTAGCCAGGAATACATGTTTAAAAGATTCCTGTTAAACACAATAATGTATACGCATTGAACATAAGAACAATTGATTTTTTATGTCAAAAATTTTAGCAAGTTGATATGTAATATGCTAGATGATCCTAGGGCCTCATAATCATAAAAATCATGAACAAATCATGCAACAAAAATCAGTAAAATCACATATTTTCAAAACAATTGAAAAACAAAGGTTTTGATGGTGAAAACTAGCAAAATCGGGCAAATCCATGAAATAAATCATGCAATAATGTAAGAGAATGCTAGAAAAACATGTCTAGAGTTAAGATTATAACAAATATGAAGAGATTTAACAAGATTTCTAGATCAAACACCAAAAATTTGAAAATAAAACACATTTTTGGAATACATTGTTAGAACGAAATAAAATCCGAAGATCTTACCGAAAACAAGTGTAAATTGATGGAGAAAGTAAGCAAAATCACCGTGGGGAAGTTGGAAGCTCGTGGGAGAAGTTTGAGAGTATTTGAGAAAGTGTACAGGTTGATCGAACCGAAACCCTTAAATCGGGTTCGGGCGGCGGGACCGGTCTCTCCAAAAATTTGGAAGTTCGTGGGAGAAGTTTGAGAGTATTTGAGAGCCAGAATTTTCAAAAAAAAAAGTTTATTTTAAGTTCAAAATTTTTCCAAAAATTTTATATGATATGTTAAGATCCCTCAATACAAAAATAATCAATTTTCATTCCCCAATGACCTCGAATAAAATTTCATAAATATGTTTTGAAAAATCAATTTCAAAGATATTCAAAATGTCAAAAATTGTTGATTCGAAAATCGAAAAAAATTCTAGATGAGTATAAATTAAAATTCCACACATCATGCAAGATCTAAAAATTAATTGTATTGTTTTATCATCATATTTGTTAAAATAATGAATAAATACATCTCATAATCGTGAAATTAAAATAATACCCTCAAATTGAGTTATGCACATTATTAGAGATAGGAGTGGCTCTTTGAGAATCTTTTAACAAACCACCTTATATCGCCTAGGAGATGTATTAAACATATTATTAGAATTTTACCATCTCCACAACATCTAATATTTATTTATTCTTTATTTCTTTTTATCTTATAGAAATACTTTGCTCATCATGTGGTAGCTGCACACACTAATCGGACGACTGGGGTGGTAGCTCTTTCCTCCATATGGTGGTAGTTTTCACATTTCCAGCAGGGATGTAACTCTTTCCACATCTTTTGAATTTAAGAAATTTTCATAACCGGAAAGACTCCCCCTAAATTAGTGCAACCCTCAGGTCAAAATTATTATCGCAATTTCAAAAACCGAGAAATAGTTATTCATATCATAGCTAATAATCAAACAAAACAATTGCAACGTTTAAAGTTCGAAGCATGAGGTGTTTAATTTAACTCAGTATACTAAAATAGAATTTCAATGATTTAATCGTTCAAAAATTATGACAACAGAGAATAACATTTACAGTGATCAATCAAAATATAATATGAAACAATTAAAGCCATATGATAGAGCTCAGAAAAACCAATTTATCTCCCCAAAACATAACATTGATAGTGACACCATTCATGAAATTCAATCATCTCTCAAAAATAATCAAGAAAAATCGAAAAACATGCACAGAAACAAAATGCAATATGAACATAATCTATGGCCCAATAGAATGCATCTAGATTGAAGGATTCATACCAATAGCCTTTCTTAAATGTAGAAAACATTTTTGATCCAAATGCTTAGTTAAAATATCCGCAAGTTGATTTTCAGTTGAAATATATTCAAGTTGAAGAACGTTTGATTCAACCAATTCTCTTAAAAAGTGATATCTTAGTTTAATATGCTTTGTTCGTGAGTGTAAAACAGGATTTTTTGAAATATTAATGGCACTCGTGTTGTCACATAGAATTGTAAAAGTGGTGGAGGAGATTCGATAGTCACTTAATAAGCTTTTCATCCATAATAATTGTGTAGAGCAACTACCGGCCGTAATGTATTCTGCCTTGGCAGTGGAGAGTGCAATATAATTTTATTTTTTACTATGCCACACAACTAGACAGTGGCCTATATAAAAGCATGCTCCACTTGTGCTTTTTCGATCATCCGCACAACCGGCCCAATCCGCATCCGCGTAGCCAATTAAATCCAAAGACGTCCCCATCAGATACCATAGACCATAAGCGGTTGTACCTTTAACATATCGTATGATTATCTTAACCGCTTTTAAATGAACTTCTTTTGGATTAGCTTGATAGCGAGCACAAATTCCCACACTAAAAGTAATGTCCGATCTACTCGCGGTCAAATACAGTAAACTACCGATCATGCTCCTATACTGTTTCTCATCCACACTTTGTCCTTCAACATTCACTCCAAGTCCTTTGTTACTTGTTCCCATCGGTGTATCAAAGTTCTTTGCTCTATCCAAACTGAATTTCTTAATCAATTCTTTTGCATACTTGGTTTGAGACAAATGAATTCCTTCCTTTGATTGTCTAACTTGAAGACCAAGGAAATATGAAAGCTCACCCATCATAGACATCTCGAACTTACTAATTATCAACTTTGCAAATTCAGTGGTAATGGTATCTTTAGTTGCGCCAAAGACAATGTCATCCACATAAATTTGTGCCACAATAAAGTCATTTTTAGTGTGTTTTACAAAAAGAGTTATATCCGCTCCCCCTCGGTTGTACCCCTTTTCTAAAAGATATTTTGTTAATCGTTCATACCATGCTCGCGGTGCTTGTTTAAGTCCATAAAGTGCTTTTTTAAGACGAAAAACATGATTTGAAAATTTAGAATCTATAAAACCTTTTGGTTGTTTCATATAAACTTCCTCTTTTAGAAAACCATTCAAAAATGCACTTTTAACATCCATTTGAAAAAAAGTAATTTTAAAATGACAAGCTATCGCGAACAAAATACAAATAGATTCAAGACGAGCAACCGGGGCGAAGGTTTCATCAAAATCAATCCCCTCGATTTGTGAATAACTTTGAGCAACAAGTCTAGCTTTGTTTCGAACAATTATACCATTCTCATTTTTCTTATTTTAAAAAATCTATTTAGTACCAATAACATTTTGTTGCTCAGGACGTGGCACTAATTCCCATACATCATTGCGGGTAAATTGACCAAGTTCTTCTTGCATGGCATTTATCCAATATTCATCAAGAAGAGCTTCGTCAATATTCTTTGGCTCAATTAGAGATACATAAGATGCAAATTCACATTGAAGTTGACTTCTAGTTCTCACGCCAACATTAGGATCCCTAATAACATTCGATAAAGGGTGATCTCTTGACTCTCTCAAGGGTGTAGTCTCAGATGATATACTAGGTATTACAGATGAGGTGCTTTGAGGTTCAGATGAATCATTTGATGCAACAATTTCAGGAGATGCAATGGGATTATCAAATGCCGAAACATCATCATCCACAGGCAATACAAATGGAGAATCATTATCATCATCATTCATCAAACAATTAGAGGAACCATTCACAGAAGAACTTACAGAAGAAGCTTCATCTACTTTTATATTTATAGATTCTATCACCGTCTTAGTTCGTAAATTGTACGCACGATAAGCACGACTTATAGTAGAATAACCAAGAAAGATCCCCTCGTCACTTCGGGAGTCAAATTTTTTAAGATTTTCACGATCCCGAAGGATAAAACACTTACTCCCGAAGACACGAAAGTATTTAATATTAGGTTTCCTTCCAAGCCAAAGTTCATACGGAGTATTCGAAGTATCCGGACGCACATAAATCCGATTGATAACATAGACGGCCGTGTTAACTGCTTCGGCCCAAAAATGTAAAGCAATTTTCTTACTATGAAGCAGAACACATGCCATCTCTTGTACAACCCGATTTTTGCGTTCTACCACTCCGTTTTGTTGCGGTGTATAAGAAGCCGAGAATTCATGTTTAATCCCATTAGAAACACAAAAATCAACAAATTTTGAATTTATGAATTCTCCCCCTTGATCACTTCGAATACGTACAATTTTATCGTTACGCTAATTCATAAGACGAAGACAAATCTCAGAAAAAGAGTCAAAAGTATCAGCTTTTTTCCGTAAAAAAGCACTCCATACAAAACGAGTAAAATCATCAACAATGAGCAAGATATATCGTTTTCCACCCAAACTTTGAATCCTAGAAGGCCCCATCAAGTCCATGTGAAGTAACTCTAAAGGTTTAGATGCCCTTAAGTTGTTCAAATTCTTATGTGCGGATCTAGTTTGCTTTCCCAGTTGACAACCCCCGCACATAGTATTCTCTTTAAAGTCTATCTTAGGTACACCTCTAACAATCTCCTTCTTCGATATCTTAGATAGTTCCTTAAAGTTTATGTGACCTAGACGTTCATGTCATAAAATTTCAGTATCTAATATCGCTAGGTTACACTTTTCAAATGAAGCACTAGAAACTACATAACAATTATTCTGTGATCTTACACCTTTTAAGAAGAGATAATCATCACGAGTCACATTGTATTCTTTATCAGAAAATTTCACAGAGTACCCATCATTACACAATTGGCTTATACTTACGAGATTTGATTTAAGCCCCTCAATATAAAAAACATCATTCAAAGTGGGACCATCTGAGATAGTGACTGTTCCTTTTCCAATGATTTTAGATAACCGACCGTCTCTAAAAATAACAAGTCCACCGGAGATTTTATTTAAAGAAGTAAACCAATTTTTATCATCGGTCATGTGACGTGAACAACCACTATCCAGATACCAAGAAGTGTTATCGTAAGCATGAAGCGAAATGTGAATGACAATGCATGGGAAGAGTTCACCTTTGCGCACCCAGACCTTATGTGTTTTGGGTTGCGACGGTTGACTTGCTTTTGGTGATCGTGGCTTGTCGACGATTTGAGTTAACTTTTTCTTCAGATCCTCCTTCTTCGGCTTCCATGCTTGTTTTGCCTTTGATTTTGGAGCATTCTTCTTTGGTGACCACGTTTGTTTCTTCTTATAATCATCCTTCTTTGGAGTCCAAGTTGGCTTCGCTTTTGGTTTAGGATCATTCTTCGTTGACTTTAATGATGTTCTTTGATTCAAAGGTGTTGTAGAGCTCTTACCCTTTTGTTTGCAAAATTTCTTTATATGTCCTAAAACACCACAAAGATGACAAGTTTTGTTAGTAAAAGAATTCTTAGGAGGAATAAACTTACCATAAAGCTTAGAAATCACTTTTGTCGAATGTTCGTCATCTTTTTTCATTGCTTGATCAACACACGTCCGTTCGTATCTTTTTTCATTGCTTGATCAACATACGTCCGTTCGTATCCAAATCCAAATTTATTTGTTTGACCAAGTTCGAGCATCTTGTCAAGTTTGCTAGAGCTAGACGAAAATTGATTTAAATCCGATTTGAGTTGGATAATAGTCTTGGTGAATTCCATATTTGATTCTCTAGCTTCCGTGTATTGCTTGGTAAGGAAATTGATATTTTCTTCATATGATTCCTTTTCCTTTTCAAGCAATGTACACTTCTCAAATAAAGAATCGTAAGACTTAGTCAAACCATCTTTTTCTTGTTCTAGATCCTTTGTCAATGAGTCCAATCTTGAATTCTCTTGTTCGAAGTCATATAGTCTCCGCCGCAGCTTCATGTTATGTTTTGCCATCTTCTTTGATTCGACAACCAATTGTTGATATTCGGCGATCATGTCACCTTCATCCGATTCTTCATCCGATGAATTCTCCGAAGTTGATTTTTTATGCATAGAAGACATGGAGATAGAGTCAATAGATGTCAAACACATATAATTAGAATCATGTGCAATAAGCGCAGTGGCGTTTACATCCTCATCACTTGAAGATGACTCATTCGAAGATGAATCATCCCAAGTGATGGCTTGCATCGCTTTTTTTTTCAAGGACTTCTTATTCGGACAATCCGAAGCGATATGACCAAATCCTCTACACTTATAGTATTGGATTTAACCTTCATTATTTTTCGTCTCTTTAGAAAAATCTTTTGAAGAGCTTTCGAATTTTTTATTCTAAGAGAAAGATGAAGAAGAACTCCCTTTAGATTTGCTTGACTTTGAAGAAGTAGACTTTGGAGAAAACTTCTTCCTAAAGTTTCGACGGAACTTCTTGGTTAGAAGCGCCAATTGTTTCTCAAACTCCTCCAATGTTTGATCCGACTCCAAGTCTGATGAAGTAGTCGAGTCATCTCCTTTTGTTGATTTTAAGGCCATACCTGAAGCTTTAGAAAAAGACTTGGCAGAAGACGAATTAGAAAAAAAAGTCATCTCATAAGTTTGAAGAGCACCAACTAATTCTTCTACTTTAAATTCATCCGGATGTTTTACCATTTCTATGGCCGCAACCTTAGGACGAAAACGTTTGGAAAGGGTTCTCAAAATTTTTCTAACAATTTTGGAGTCTGGAATCTTCTCGCCTAAGTTAGCACACGTGTTTACAATGTCTTGCAAAAGAGTATAATACTTGGTAAAAGATTCATGTTCTTCCATACGTATGGAATCAAATCTACTCGTAAGCATTTGTAATTTTTGAATCTTTACCAAGCTTGTACCATCGTGTGTAACTTTTAAAGTGTCCCAAATTTTTTTGGCAGTTTCACACGCCGAAACTCGAGAAAATTCGGTTTGGTTTAAAACATTAAACAAAGCATTGATACCCTTTCCGTTGAACGAAGATAGTTCATTTTCGTCTTTCGTCCACTTATTTCTAGGTTTGGGCACGGTAACATTCTCGACAACTTTGGTGGGATGTTTCCAACCGAATTCAATTGCTTGCCAAACCCGCTCGTCGATAGCAATTAGAAATGCTCTCATACAAACTTTTCAATAAGCGTAATTAGTGCCATCAAAGAGTGGGGGTCGATTGATGTTACTGCCCTCGGCCATAGTTTACAACCTATACCTGCTCTGATACCACTTGTAAGATATGGATTCCGAGGATCTAAAAGGTAAAAACACCTAGAGGGGGGTGAATAGATGTAAACGGCAAAAAAATAAAACTCTCGATATGAAATAAAACTAAATAGCGGAAAATAAAAGCAACACACCGAGATTTAACGTGGGAAAACTTCAATCCGGAGTGAAAAACCCACGGGACCGATCACACGAAGAAATCCACTAAGAAAACTTGAGTACAAGTGATTTACCCAAAATACACGGCTCAATTTACCGAATTCTCGATATAGATTGTCTTCGCCAGTCCTCAATCGATCGGAATCCTCCAATCGACCCCGCTGCAACTCCTTGCCGCGCCAACACCTGGATTCCTCAAGGCGTCCACCGAATCCTCGGCTTCACGCGATATCCACGCGCCAACCCCTCCTTCCGGAGCTCGTAGAATAGACGATTTGTTGTGATTAAGACTTAGAATACCATAGGCGATGAGGGTTCACTTTCTAATCAATCATCAACTTGATTCACGGAGAAATTCTCAAGTTAAAACCTAAGAATCAAGTCGATTGTTGATAATTCGAAACTTGTTAAAAGAGTAGAACAAGTTTTTAGAGTTTTAGAAAGGTAGAAATTCTAAGCATTATCTTCTATGATCACCCCCATGGCTTATTTATAGGTTTAGAAGACTTAGAAGTGGACTAGAATTGCAAAAGGTCTATTTTAAAAAAACTGATGTCGTCCTTAGGGACCGGTCCTCTCGAGGAGACCAGTCTGTGAGTGACCGGTCCCTCGGGTGGGAGACCGGTTCCCCGCTGTGTGGCTGAAAAACCAACGTTCGGGAACCGGTCTCTCGTGCCAGAGACCGGTCTCTCGCTACGAGTCAAAAATCCCAACGTTCGGGAACCGGTCTCTTGTGCCAGAGACCGGTTGCCTCGCACTAGAGACCGGTCTCTTATACCAGGAGACCGGTTTCCACAGGATTTCACGCAGAGAGGACTCTCGGGAACCGGTCTCTCATCTCAAGGGACCGGTCCCAGCACATTGAAAACTTCAGTTTGTGTTTTCTATAGCAATCCAAGTCTTCTAAACTTATATTTAGGTAGTTTAAACACACCACAAATGATCTAACATTCATACCTGAGGTGTCGAGCTTTCCGAATAGGTCTTTGATTCTTCAAAGTGAATCTTCTCTTCAAAACTTTGCGATCAACTCTTCAAGACTCCATTCGACTTTCTGAAATCCGCCAACCTAGAAAATCCTTAACAATACCATCAACACTACGAACAAAATTGGTTACAAATGAAAAAAAAAGAAGCCGAGACATATGTTGGAAAGGTGAAATCCTCATGGCATTTGAGTGGTTGCACCATTATGTCGGGTGGTTGGACTGACTTGAAATGAAAAGCATTCACTAATGTCATTGCATATTCACCTGGAGGTGCGATTTTTATGAACTCTTTTGAATGCTCAAAAATGAGAAAAACTGCTATGTATCTTAAAGATATTTTATCATTTGTAATTGAAGATATTGGGCCAGATAATATTATCCAACTAATCACTGATAATGGTAGTAATTTTCTAGCAGCAGGCGACATGCTTTTGGGAAAGTATCCAAGTATGTACAAAACACGATGTGCGGCACATGGGTTATAATTACTTTTAAAAGATATATATAAGAATGTTGAATGGGTGCGAATCGTGATTGATGAGGCGAGGTTGATTGAAAATCATATGTACAAGCACACCGTTCTCTTGGCATTGATGCGAGAAGCTACTCACAAAGAATTAAAGCATCCATGTGCTACAAGATTTGCTTCAAATTTTCTTGTGTTGCAATCACTTGTAGATGTTGAGAATGAATTAAGGCTTTTTGTTGCTTCTGCTGAATGGAGAGAAAGTAACTTAAATAAAAGTCGGCAAGCAAAGAAAGTAACTGAGCTAGTCCAAAATAATGAATTTTGGAATAGAGCAAAGGAGGTCCTACAAGCTTTAGTGCCTATTGTTCGAGTCCTACGTTTAGTTGATGGTGAGGGATCTACTTCTGGATACTTATATGATGCTATGGAAAGAGCCAAAGAAGCAATCAAGTGTCGCTTGGGTAATAATCAAAATAAATTCATGCGCATATGGGATTTATTTGATGAAAGAAGAAATGAAAATATTATACATCCTATACATGCAGCTGCAGCTCTTCTGAATCCAGCTTATATGTGTCGTGAAGGGTTTAGAGAAAGTCGAGAGATGAAAGATGGCATAGGTTTCATGTTTGAGAATTTAATTCTTCCAGAGGAGAAAGAAGATTTTTTAAAACAAGTACAACTTTATCGTTCTAGATCAACTTTAATTTTCAATTCTACGGCATTGATGATGTTAAAAACCTCACATCCTCGTAAGTTATGTTCTTTTTTAACTTTTATATAATTTTCTTTAAATATTATTAACTATTTTTTGTTCTTCGTTACAGGAGTTTGGTGGGATTATTGTGGTGATCCACTTCCATTGCTAAGAAAAAATGTCGTTCGTATTTTAAGCCAACCATGTAGTTCTTCATCCTGTGAGAGAAATTGGAGTACCTATGAAACAGCACGAGCAAAGAAAAGAAATAGATTATCTTCGGAAATATTAGATAATCTTGTTTATACTATAAGGAATACATTAGCAATGAAAAAGTGGTCCACTTTGGAATCACAAGATTTGGAGCCTATTGATTTAGAAAAACTTCATGAACTTTCGGAGTATATAGATAATGGAAAAGGTGGAGATGGAGACGACGGCGTAGAAATTAAAGAAAATTCATTAACTAACCTCGACCTTTTGTAGTTAAATCAAGAGTCGGAGTTCGCTAATTATAATTACTAAAACTTTCTATGCTGTATGCTTTATGTTTATTCAAGCTTTTATATATGCTTATATGTGGAATTGTGAACTTTATATAGTTTTTATTTGTTTATTGTTTAGACTTTAGATATGCTAGTATGCACTATGCAAAGTGTAAGTTTTATCTTGTATTTTGTTTTCAACTATACTTTATGTGAATCTTCTATGTAATGAACCTTCTATATAGTTTCCAACTATGTGAACCTTCTATGTTACTGAACCTTCTATGAGAACTTTCTATGTATTTAGTTTCCCACTATGCTTGTATGTGAACCTTCTATATTTTATATGTTTTATTTAGCTTCTAGCTATGTAGTTTCCAACTATCTTGTATGTAGTTTTCAACTATGCTTGTATGTGAATCTTCTATGTTTTATATGTTTTATTTAGTTTCCAGCTATGTAGTTTCCAACTATCTTGCTATTTTTTTTTTTACTTAATTAGCTTAATTTTGTAGCTCTTTATTCTTTTATTCTTAAGAAATATGAGTCTTTATGCTAATAGCATAAATTTTGAGAGAAAAAAATTTAATTTAATAGCCGAATTTTTTATCCCGAATTTTAATTGGGGAACGTATAATATTTGTATAAATCACATATCCGAATAATTGGCGAATCCATTTTTTAATCGTATTTTTCAATAAATTTAAAAATTTGAAGACGAATTTTATCTAAATTATACCTGTACCGAATTTTTGCCGAATCCGAATTTACTAACAATGCTTCAGTGTCCCCACATTGTCGACTAGAGACTCGTCTACCCAGAAAGGGAAGCGACCTATGCACCAATCTCACCGGATTAATCACCGTCCCCGTGATGATCTATTGATCGGGAGCATTTAGGAATTAACCACCAATGACACATGTCTCAAATTCTCAACACTTGAGAATATATGTCATCATCTTATTAAATCCTTGGACAATTCATGGATACATACACAACATGAATGGAAATAAGTACCCAAATTTATTCATAATATTTTAAAATCAAATACAAATTTATGTCCTAGAAAGAATACATGTGTCAGCCTTGTTGGCTTCTAGGGCATACATCTAACAATCTCCTACTTGCACTAAAGCCAATCAGCCATATACATAAGCCCCATCTTCTCAAGGTGGACTTCCGTCTTTTGCTGGCTAAGTGGTTTAGTCAATGGGTCTTCCACGTTATCCATGGAGTCTACTCTCTGCATCTCGATGTATTTCTTGTTGAGGTAGTCGCGTATAATATGAAACCGCCGCTCTATATGCTTGGACTTCTGATGAGACCTAAGCTCCTTAGTTAGGGCTATGGCGCCATTGTTGTTGCAATATAGTGGTATGGCATCTAATGGCATCACACATAGTTTTGCGACAAATTTCTTGAATCAGAAGGCCTACATCAAATGCGGCGATATACTCTGCTTCCATGGCAGGGTGGTTGTTTGGAACTCTTCCAATACACCAAGCCACTATTGCACAAAAACACTAATTCTGACGCAAACTTTCTATCGTCAACTTCAGACATAAAGTCTGAATCAGTATATCCTTATCTTTTCAACTCTCTTCCTCCAAAGACCAAGAACATATCCTCAGTCCTTCTCAAGTACTTGAGTATGTTCTTCACAGCAGTCCAATGCTCATTGCCTGGATTAGATAGATATCTGCTTGTGACACTCACAGTAAGCGCGATATCAGGTCGTGTACATAGCATCGCGTATATAAGACTCTCTAAAGCTAATGCAGAAAGGATCTTACTCATACGTTGAATCTCTTCAAATGTATTGGGGCACATTTTCTTAGAGAGATAAATTCCATATCTAAGAGGTAAAAGTCCTTATTTGGAGTTTTCCATGTCGAACCTCTTCAGCACCTCCTCTATGTACATTTTCTGTGAGAGATCTAGTATCCTTTTATATCTATCTCTATAAACCTTTATCCCCAAAATATAGGATGCTTCCCCTAGATCTTTCATGGAGAATTCTTTAGACAACTATACCTTAACTGAAGTGAGCATTGGAATGTCATTCCCAATTAGGAAAATGTCATCCACGTACAATACAAGGAATGTGACAGCTCTTCCACTGACCTTCTTATAAACTCATGGTTCCTCCTCATTCTTAACGAAATCAAACAATTTAATTACGTCGTTGAAACGAGTATTCCAAGTCCGATATGCTTGCTTAAGTCCATAAATGCACCGTTGCAACTTGTATACTTTGTGACTTTCGTCACTGGAAGTGAAACTAAGAGGCTGCTCTATATAGATATCTTCTTCAAGATATCTATTTAGAAAGGCAGTTTTCACATCCATTTGCCAGATCTCATAATCATAGTATGCTGCAAGGGCAAGCAGTGTTCGAATGGATTTAAGCATGGCCACAGGTGGCAAGGTCTCCTGATAGTCAATGCATTCACGTTGACTATAACCTTTTGCAACCAGCCTTACTTTATAGGTCTCCACCTTTCCATCCAAACCTATTTTTCTTTTGTAGATCCATTTACACCTAATAGGTACTATACCTTCTGGTGGGTCTACCAAAATCCAAACCTGGTTGGAATGCATTGAGTCAATTTCTGACTTCATGGCATCCAACCATTTCTCGGAATCGATGTCAGACATCGCCTCGTTGTAGGTTTTGAGATCATCTCCATGTTCCCTATCTCCCATGAGGAATATTTCCTCTATTTCCTCTGTAATGATACCTAAGTATCTTTTAGGAGGATAGGAGATTCTACTCGACCTACGATGTGGAGGAGGTACTAGATGTACTGGCTCAGCTTGAATAGGTTTTGTAGGTTTGATGACTCGTTGCTCTTCAAAGACTCTCTTTTCAAGCTCAATTTTTCCTCCCACTAGCTCCTTTTTGAATAAACTTTTTTTTCAAAAAAAAAGCATGTCGGCTCATAACTATATTGTGATTCTATGGGATATAAAAATAGTAACCTAAAGTTTCTTTAGGATATCCAATAAAACGAGCCCTCTCAGACCTAGCCTTTAACTTGTCCGCCTGTAGTCGCTTAACATAGGCCGGACACCCCCAAATCTTAATATGACCAAGACTTGGTTTCTTACCATGCCACATCTCATACGGTGTGGTAGGAACAGATTTAGAGGGAACTCTATTTAACAAGTAAGCAGCGGTAAGCAAAGTATGTCCCCAAAGAAACAAAGGAGAATCAGTGAAACTCATCATGGATCGAACCATATCCAATAAGGTTCGGTTTCTCCATTCTGACACCCTGTTGAGTTGAGGTGTTTCCGGAGGAGTCCACTGTGAGACTATGCAGTTTTCTTTTAGATAATTTAGAAACTCTCCGCTAAGATATTCTCCTCCTCGATCTGATCGAAGAACCTTGATGGATTTTTCAGTTTGTTTTCTACTTCATATCTGAATTCTTTGAACTTTTCAAAAGCCTTAGATTTGTGTCTTATAAGATACATATCTCCATACCATAAATAATTATCGGTAAAGATTATGAAGTAGAGATAACCACCCCTAGCATGCACCTCAAATGGGCCACACACATTAGTGTGTATCAGGAAAAGTATCTCAATGGCCCTTTCCCTTTGTCCTACAAAGGATAATTTAGTCAATTTTTCTTGAAGACAAGATTCACAAACTGGATAAGACTCTGAAGTCAATGAGCCAAGAAGCCCATCTCTATCCAATTTGTTGATCCTTTTTTCTCTAATATGACCAAGCCTGAGGTGCCACATATACTTTAGATTCATCTCATCTCTAGGTCTTTTAGACGCAACAGCATTCACTACTTGCTCAGAAATATTTACAGATACATCCATATGTAAATGATAAAGACTGTCAATCATTAAACCACGGCCAATAATTTTATTTCTAAAATAAATTATGCAGTAGTCTTTATCAAAATATAACCATGCTGTGTTAAAAGGAATCAGAAATCAAATTCCTGCTAGCAGGAGGTATGTAATGACAGTCTTTGATAAAACATGTCCTGACGGTAATCGCAAAGGATAGGTGCCAGCTGCCACAGCAGCAACTTTTGCCCCATTGCCTACCCGTAGGGTCACTTCACCTTCCCTAAGCCCTCTACTTTTTCTTGGACTCTACATTGAAGTACAAAAAGCACTAGAATCAGAGTCAATAACTCAACTGGAAGTAGAGGAAACTGTAAGGTTAGTTTTAATTACGAGCAAGTCTGACATACCTTCCCTAATGTGTGTCTTTCCTCTTATTCTTTAGGCTCTCCAGATAGAAAGGACAGTTCCTCTCACAATGACCGTCAATATTACAGTGGAAATATTTTTCCTCTGTTAGCAGCCTTTTTCTTAGGAGCTTCCCTCCTGGACTTGTTCTCCGTCTTTTGTTTCTTCACGGGTTTCTTCTTCTAATTAGACGTTCTTTTGGAAGAGGAAGCCGGCTCCACAGCGAGAAATGTGCCCTTTGAACATTTCAAAATCCCCTATGTTGTAATCAATACGTTCAATAACTCTGCGTTGGTACAGTCGATTTTATTTATATGGTAGTTTACAATAAACTGTCCATATGATACATGAAGGGATTGCAGGATCAGATCAACTTGCAATTCCTTGTCTATTTTCACGCCGAGCTTTTCAAGCTCCTCGAGGTCTTTGATCATTGTCAAACAATGAACATACTGCCCTTCGATTAGTTATTGGACGGTTTGGTAACATGATATTTTCCTGGTCGAGAACAATGTAGAGCTTCTTGGAACTTAAAACTATTTTTAAGTTCCTTAGCCAGTCTTTATAATTAGTTTCAGTTAAGGATTTTGTGTCGAGAATACGAGAGAGATAATTGGAAGCAATCATTAGCTTTGCAGAGAGTAAAGATTCAAGTTAGATATTTATATTTGTTTTGGAAATTTGTTTTAGGGATTTTAAAAACAAATTTAGCCTCCAACTATTTTCTCGAGTCTCTTACACTCCTCGGGTAGAGAAACGGAAACCCAACGCGACAAAAGATTTTAAGTGGGTACTGCGGTCCCACCAGTTTAACGTACCACCTCACCTAACAGTTATTGGTGATATGCAAACCGATGAGTGAACAACTCTTGTCCAATGTTTCTCAAGCAAATTGCAGTGATCGGTTTCTAAGTCCTGTAGGCCTCACCTGACAGTTATTGGCCATATTCCTTAGTTAAGTCAGACCCACCGTTCAAACACGTAAGTACAGCCGTCATTGGATCCCTCACCTGACAGTCATTGGGCCCAACCCCATCTTTACTCCGCAGCATCTCATGCTAATAGAGTGGTTGCGCCTTCCCGATACAACTGACCACTGTAACCAGCCGTGCCAATCAACACCCGAAAAACGTCCACACTTCTACAACGGCGGAAGACCGCTCGACTTAATATTTGTGAGGAGATTTAAATTTAGGTCTCAAAAATATTATTTTATTTATTTACATCTAATGCAAATAATCTACGCATAAAAATATAATTAAATTGGTGATGATCATGGATCTAAGAAGTGGATTCGAGCTCAAGCCACTGAGTCGGAATCGGGGTCTTAGTGTCATAAATTACAAGCACACACACGTCATTTGTTTGATCGTCTTCAACTTCTTGATCCGATCCGGAGCTACAATTTGATCCGATCCTATCACATCTTGATCCGACCGCCATCAACTGCTCATCTCGATCAAGTCTTTTTATACTTCTCGACTTGCAATCGATCAACCAATGACATGCAACCATACATTATATAACCCAACAATAAAAATGAAATAAAAATTAACTACATTTGATAACTTTTATCTCTAACCTATTGAGACACGCAGGTCTCCAAATAAATCGGCTTGTGCACGCAGACACAAATATAGCCATCTCTAATACAAAGTCCTTAATTTAAACAAATTTAAAATTACAGAATTCTGCATACACATCAAACATCACATGTCGAAACAAAAATAAATAGGTCGCTATCCATAATCATCACCGATATGTATCTCATACATCACATACATAATAAACAATTTTGGATATTCTAATTAACCGTTCAACGATGATTCGAAAAATTAGTGACTAAATTATTAAAAACAATCAATCTTATTGATCATTTATAATTTTGATCAACAACTTAATTTTCAAACATAACAACTTGACCTCTTCAAGTTATTAATTCGATCTAATCNCATACATCACATACATAATAAATAATTTTGGATATTCTAATTAACCGTTCAACGATGATTCGAAAAATTAGTGACTAAATTATTAAAAACAATCAATCTTATTGATCATTTATAATCTTGATCAACAACTTAATTTTCAAACATAACAACTTGACCTCTTCAAGTTATTAATTCGATCTAATCAAATTAGGTCTCTCTCTCTCTCTCTCTCTCTCTCTCTCTCTATATATATATATATATATATATATATATGCTTCTTGGCTAGATAATTTTAATCTTGAAGAACATGAGGATGGCTCTGATACTACTGTGATAAAATTGAGTACGGTAAAAACGTAGCGGAAAAAGAAATCAAACAAATTTGATTTTGAAAACTCTCGAGATCCAATCTCAAAAACCACGCAATTAGGATCCTTTATGTTCTTTAAGATTAAAAGAGAATAGCAAGATCGAATCTTTACCTTTTTCGCGGATAGATCTTCACCTCAACTTGATGATCGTGGAATCGGGTTCTCTTGAAGCCGCAAACGCATCCGGCCTCTATAGGTATCCACACGAGGTTCTTGATTTGATCGATGTCCTCACCGGGATGCTAGCTCCCTTGCAAAGGACATCTTTCTTGCTAGAATATAGAAAAGAGAGGAGAAGAGAAATGACGAATAGGGTTTTCTAAAAACTCTCGTATATTATATAGAGGAATATAATTCTCTTTCTAATAATATAATGACAATTAAGGATAAGTACAAATCTAGATTTAAATTTATCCTTTCCTTAATTGGTTAGATCGATCAAATCCTAATTTGATTCGACTTGAACTTTATATTAATTTGATCTTATCAAATTAATAATGCAACATTTGCACATAAGTCCTCTTATAATTTACTAACTATTAGTAAGTCCTCTCTTGTAACATTTATACTTTAATACTACTAATTTGTAACAATTACAAATTAGTTCAATTATCAACATATTGACAATTAAGTCCTCCGGCGATTCAATAATCGCGATCTAGCTATCCGATCAATCACAACCTCTTATGTGTGTGACCCCATAGGTTCTATTCTATCTGGTAGTAAGATATATTTTGATCACTATCAACAATATCACTGAAACTCCTTTCAGTGGATCGGAACAATTCCAACTTAGCCCAATGAGAATTATCGATCATCTAGATATATAATTCTCATGAGTCCCACAATCCACCAGTGACACCTAGCAGCATGTAGTGGCATTCCAGTAGAATGGAATACTGAACCTCTTGGTGCAGTTACCGTGTGATACAGTCCTTCTATCATGAGTCCCGACTAGACGAAGGTTATGGAATAACTCGTCAAACCCCATCATCTGTCATATGTTAAATTTATTCGACTCGAGTTTCTAATATCGGAAGCACTTTTTCCACTATTAACTCTGTCTTGGCCAAGGTCTTCTAAACTCGGTCTCATAAATCACATAGGACTAACACCCCTATCTACCAAGAAAAATAGATTCCATCTAAGTGCGCACCCTATTCCTACAATGAACCTACTGCAGCCAACATGCACCGCAAGGACCCGAATGGCTAGGGACCAAGTGTATGTACAGTCAAACTACAGTAACCTCATTGTGAACAACCGAGGCACTGCAGGTCAAAGGACCAGTCACACTACTTCAACATTGAGTAAGTCACTGACGAGTCAGTAGATATCCAAGTGACTTCTCGCGTTGGTCACGCTCGGTACCCTTGTTCTCTAACAACCACCTGCATATTCGCTTCAGTATCCCCACACTGTCGACTCGAGACACGTCTACCCAGAAAGGGAAGTGACCTATGCACCAATCTCACCGGATCAATCACCGTCCCCGTGATGATCCATTGATCGGAAGTATTTAGGAATTAACCACCAATAACACATGTCTCAAATTCTCAACACTTGAGAATATATGTCATCATCTTATTAATTCCTTGGACGATTCATGGACACATACACAACATGAATGAAAATAAGTATTCAAATTTATTCATAATATCTTAAAATCCAATACAAATTTATGTCCTAAAAAGAATACATGTGTCGGCCTGATTGGCTTTTAGCGCATACATCTAACACTAATCTCTAAATTTGTTGAGATATATAGCATCAAACAATTTTCACTTGAAGATTAGGTACTTAACATTCGACTAAGATTAAACAATAACTATTGGCATGATATATACTAATCTCTTAATTTGTGGAGATCGCATCAAACAATTTTCAACGGGAGATTAGGCACATAACACTCGACTAACATTGAACGATAACTATTGGAATGATATATACTAATCTCTAAATTTGTTGAGATTGTTGGTGTAAATCCAAAATTTCCCTATAACTTTTATTTTATTCTTATTAATTCTTAGTTAATTAATTCTTATTTATTAGTACTTATTTTTATTAATTTGTTGGAACGTACGGCTTTTATTGTGTTGGAGTGGAACGTTGGGATTGTTTTCAACGTTCCATTTACACCCCTATTTATTTCTTTCCACTGTTCATGATAAAATAGGACAAAGAGAAAGTTTGGTATACACATATTTTTCTTTTATCATTTTGACCTATTTTTGTCTTTGATCTTTTTGTCATCGGGGTGTTGAAAGAGTCTCCGTCAACCTCTTTCACGTTCGTGTTCGCAGGAGGAGAAATTTCGATCATACCTTGGGACGGTGTTTCCGATTAATCCTGCACGAAGGACAGAAATACGCCTTAGGACAGTATCTCGCACGCTTCCGGATCGATCAAATTCTTTATTTGGATTTAGCAATTATCTGTAAGTTGAGTTTATTAATTTTGTCACAAATATAGTCAGATTTAAATCACAATCAGATTTTTCGTTGCGGTAATTGTTCTAACAATTTAAGGCGTAATTCCGATTTGATTGTGATTAAAATATAACGAGTGCTAATCCGTATTAAATTAATTTTATATGTATATAATTTGTTAGTTAATTTGTTTGTATAATTGGCATTCAAATATAAATTTTTCGGAGATTAGCACTTTAACCTGTAATTGCATATTATTTAATTTCTTATTTAAATTATATTTTATTTGGTGATTATTTTATTTAAAAAAATGCTTTTACCGTAGCTTTTTTGTTAAAAAAAAAATCTCCTACTGTATAAAACTCTTTGAAAAAAATGAAAATTTTGCTACAGTAAAAATAATTTTATTAGTGAGCGATTTAGAGTTTTGCTACAGTAAAATTCTTTGGTAATATATATATATATATGCTACAGTATTTTTTAAAAAAGACTGATTGTACGGATGTTTTTTTAAAAAAATATATCTCCTACAGTAAATATTTTTATAGCCTTGAAAAAAAAATGATTTGAGTGGGATTCGAAACTACAGTCAGATTGCTCATTTTTTTTTTTTAAAGAAGCAAACACTAACCTCTAAAGCACAAATTTATTTTTTGTCTTTATTACTGTTTTAGCATTACTTACACTCTATCTGCAGCATCAAATAATAATTTGATTGCATTTGTCATTTGCTCGAAAATATCTAATTGAAATAAAATTTTAAAATTGATTGGGCCTTTTATTTACTGTTGATGCGAACCCTATTTAAACATGATTAATTTCATAATTTTATATTTTGGTGTATCTCAGAAATTGTGGGGGATGCTCTTTTATCAGTTTGATAAATTTTGATATTATAATTACCCTTATGATTTTATTTTGTTTATCCTAATGATTAGCTTGGAAAAGAATTTGGTAAAATTTAAAGTTGGCAAATAAATTATATTGAGACATAAATTTATTAGATGGTTATTTTTTTTATAATGTTACTTATTTGAGTTTTATCAGATCTGATCAGAATCTTGCAGATCACTTGACGAAAAGCGTAAGTAGAACTAAAGTTCTGGTGTCATCGAGGGGGATGAGAATTTGCCCATAAAGGGCCTTCCTGCAGTGGGAACCCAACCTTTGTGATAGGAGATCCCTTAAAGAAGGTTCAATATCGTAAAAACAAGCTGTTAGGCTGGCCAAAGAGCACTTTCTACAGTTTATATAGAGGAGCTTTAGCTCCAATTCCATTCATATGGTGAGTAGTGCTCTGTGTAGCGATTGAGGCTGAGCTTATAGCTTTTAATGGGATCCAAGACGGTATTGTCCGCAAGATGTGACTCTACACACATCTCTGGAGGAAACCACCTATATAAGAGTATCCGTATGTGGCCGCGGCTATGCGATGTGGGTTGTCCATTGAAACTCTTATGAAAAATTAAGGTACTGTGCATGGCCATTAACACACAGATCCGTGACGGAGAATTCTGTACTGTATGTGTAATAGTTGAAGTCAGGGACAAAGGAACGTAGTTCAATACCCGATTCACTCCGATTTCTTCTGATGGAAACTATTGACACTAAGTGGGGTTAAGTCTCTTAAAGACACCTCGCCTATTGTATAGTACAAACACCCGGTGATTTATTAATTTATTGATTTATTTTGTATTTAATTCTTATTTCGAAATTTTGAATTATGTGGGAGATTGTTGGTGTAAATCCAAAATTTCCCAATAACTTTTATTTTATTTTATTCTTATTAATTCTTAGTTAATTAATTCTTATTTATTAGTACTTATTTTAATTAATTTGTTGGAACGTACGGCTTTTATTGTGTTGGAGTGGAACGTTGGGATTGTTTTCAACTTTACACCCCTATTTATCTCTTCCAACTGTTCATGATAAAATAGGACAGAGAGAAAGTTTGGTATACACATATTTTTCTTTTATCATTTTGACTTATTTTTGGCTTTGATCTTTTTTGTTATTGGGGTGTTGAAAGAGTACGTCTCCGTCAATCTCTTCCACGTTCGTGCTCATAGAAGGAGAAATTCCGGTCGTATCTTGGGATGGTGTTTCCAGTTAATCCCGCATGAAGGACGAGAATACGCCTTAGGGCAGTACCTCGCACGCTTCCGGATCGATCAAATTCTTTATTTGGATTTAACAATTATCTGTAAGTTGAGTTTATTAATTTTATCACAAATTTAGTTAGATTTAAATCACAATCAGATTTTTCGTTGCGGTAATTATTCTAACAGAGATCGCATCAAATAATTTTCACTTGGAGATTAGGTACTTAATATTCAACTAAGATTGAATCATAACTATTGGCATGATATATACTGATCTCTAAATTTGTTGAGATCGCATCAAACAATTTTCACTTGGAGATTAGGTAGTTAACACTCGACTAAGAATATTGAACCATAACTATTGGCATGATATATACTAATCTCTAAATTTGTGGAGATCGCATCAAACAATATTCACTTGGAGATTAGGTAGTTAACACTCGACTAAGATTGAACCATAACTATTGGCATGATATATTCTAATCTCTAAATTTGTGGAGATCGCATCAAACAATTTTCACTTGGAGATTAGGTAGTTAACACTGGACTAAGATTGAACCATAACTATTGGTATGATATATATATATACTGATCTCTAAATTTGTGGAGATCGCCTCAAACAATTTTCACTTGGAGATTAGGTAGTTAACACTGGGCTAAGATTAAACCATAACTATTGGCATGATATATATATGCTGATCTCTAAATTTGTGGAGATCGCCTCAAACAATTTTCACTTGGAGATTAGGTACTCAACACTCGACTAAGGTCGAACCATTACTATTGGCATGATATATTTTGATCTCTAAATTTGTTGAGATCACATCAAACAATTTTCACTTGGAGATTAGGTACTTAACACTAGACTAAGATGGAACCATAGCTATTGGCATGATATATACTGATCTATAAATTTATGGAGATCGCATCAAACAATTTTGAGTTGGAGATAATTAGTACTTAACATTCAACTAAGATTGAAATATAACTATTGAAACATCTAACAATATTCCACCTTACTTAATGAGAATGCTACTTCCTCCTCCTACTACGAAAGATTGGAAAAGGGAATACTAAAAAAGAACTTAACTCCAAAATTAAAATTTATTTGCTGACAAAATGTCTACATACAAGAAAGGAGGATGTATATTTGTAACGATCCGACCACTAGCAATAATAATTCGTTGGGCCAAAACTATCGGCCCAAAATGCTTAAGTCCCAGTTATTATTATTAAGATAGAGTCTCGTTTAGGCCTCATGTTCTCATGCCCAAGATCACCAAACGATGTAAAACCCGTCTCGCTAGCCTTGTCATGCCGATCCTGATTTAGCTTGTCATTCACCGACTCTGCATCGGAATGTCATTCCGATCATGACTGAGCCAAGACTCATCCCACACTGCCGGCTGGTGAACCGGCACTGATATCAAATGTAACGACCCGACCACTAGCAATAATAACTCGTTGGGCCAAAATCATCGGCCTAAAATATCTAAGCCCTGTTACTATTACTAGAGTGAAATTCTCTTATATACCCAATGATAACTCCATTTGCATCCGATGTAGGACTAATGGGGTGTCACAATATTGTTAAAGATAACGATTTCTTATTGGACAAGACCAAAAAAATAAAACTTGTGAGGTTATCTCCACCTATCAACTTAAAATTTAAGTTGTTTGGGCAGAGCCTTTTAATACAGTATCAGAGCTTAGTTCATACCTCAAGTTAATTTTGGCCATGTGTTGGCCTAGAGGCTGTTTAAGATAGTGTCAATGCTTAATTCAAACTTCCCATCGAAGTCTCAGTAGCTCTATGGCCATGTGCTAATTGCATCTAGCATGTGAAAATGTTTCGTTTATAATGTGACCATGCCATATGTGGTGGAGGCCACAACCCCCCTTGAATTTCTAGAAATAATATATATATATATAGTAAACCTGCAAATAGTTAAACCAAAATAAGGGGTGCTTAAATGATAGATTGGGGCAAACTTTAGTGGTTGATATCACTTGCTCATGAGAGGTTATTTGTTTAGTTTTATTTCCACTTCGGTGACTTTTTTTTTTTCATATTCGATCTTTTCTTTGAAAGGTCTAGTGATTTGGATATTACCTAGAATAGGTTATTTGGTAATACCTTTTATTACCACTTGGACAATGTTATTTTGGGATTACAACTTAAAGAGTTCTATGTTACTTGGTATTTCAGAGATATTATATGTATTTGTATGATTTAGTACATGAGACAATTGTTTAATTGAATATATGAATTCTATATTAAATAGTATATTGGTTAAATTCTTAAATCAGACATTGTTGACCTGCCTGAAAAGAACCAAAGCATGTGCATATTATTCTACAATGTGACTTTTCACATTATGATGATATTGATCATACTTTTTATTGATATCATGTGACTATTATGATTCTCACATTTTATTAATTGTTTGTCAAAATAGAGAGAAATAGAGAATACAATTTGTATATATCCATATCGATCATCCTCCTAAGGCACTAGGTGTTGGCGAGTAGGTCGGCATCCTGCCTACATAGCAGAGGTCAGGTTAGGCCAAATCGCAATCGAGATCCATAAGCACCGTATCTGTACGCTTTAAGTATATCAGTTGACCCCTTTTTAACAGCTCCAGTATTTGGAGTTGTAATTAGTGCCAATGATCCAACACTAGCTTCCACTAACTCAATACCTTTTAACTCCACCATGCGTGGATTGTCCAAATAACCGATTTGGATAGAATTGATGCTAATGATTTGGAATGATTTTAGTAAGTATTAACAAAATCTAATGTTCTCTTATTAGATTATCCATGGTTTGTATTTTCGATCTACGCATATTAAAACTTACCTATCCAAAAATACTCTATTTGATTTCTTTATATATGAGTCATGCAATCAAGGACAAAATAGAAAGTGTGAGTAATGGAATATTTAAGTGCAATCTTATTCATATCAAATAAAATAATATATAGAAACAAAATCAATTTACTCAAATTTACGGAATTGTGAGGCAACTCAATTACATCATAGACCAGCCTTTATACATCCTTCATTTAATCGCTCGAAGGTGAGCAATTCTACAACACAATCATTTTCTCCTAATATTCTAGACCCACTTACACAAAAGCAATCTCTTATAAATGCTTAGCACGAAAATTGGGACAATAAAGCACTAAAAATGGCCGGCTTAAATAGTCGAAGAGGTCGAGCACATGTGTAAGCACAAAACTACAACAAATCAAGCACATGTGTAAGCACAAAACTCCATCAATTTGTTGTTACCAATTCTAAAATTAGCCAAAACAACTTCATTTTGCTTGTTGTATCGTATTAGATACGTATCAGATACCGATACTCACACGATACACATCCAATATACGTGTTGAATACTTTATACAGTTATCCAACATTTTTGAGAATTCAGAAAATTATCAAATACTTGATGAATACATGACGGAACATCAAGGACACTTGCGAGATGAGGAGAATAGTTATTTTACAATGGGATTACACCTCCACCATGAATTCGTGATTGATAAAAACTAAGGATCATTATTGGTCTTATTAATTTTGTGACTTGATGAATAAAATTTAATTGTTCTTATATCTTTACACAAGTTAGTTTATTACTTTACACTAACTAATCATCTAAAGATTCTAAACTTCTTTTAATATCTGTTGTCATATATAATAATAATAATATATGTATCAAAAATAAATTTTTATTACTATATCCCCTACATATGGTCTCGCCATAGCTGTATCATGTCGTATCTGTATTCCAGATCCGATCTATGTAACATAGGACTGGAGTCACTGTTCAATTGCACAGGCTTTAACGACTGCATATTAGCGAAGAATTCGAATTTGAAGCTGGCATGATATCTCCAATACAAGCTGCATTATGCAGTTGATCGAGTTTTTTGTGTTGTCAACTTGATCCTTAGTTAAATCAACCTAAACTCTGATTCCACCAACCAAAATTCAACAATTTCAGCACAACTGACTACTTACAGTACTACAATATTATTCATAATCAAATTTAACATATTCATACCATCGATCATTAATCAAAAACTTAGGATTAACACTTTGAAGCTGATGGTGGCATTTATCATATTGATTTAGTTAATGATGACTCGAATAGATGTACATAAGCTTAACCTTATCACCGTTTACTAGTGATGCATGCATTTGTGCTTAAAATTGAATATTATAGGGTACAAATCGATCGTCCTTTTTGAAGATATTATTTTACCGAAGAGCGAGGATGAACGAATAAAAAATTTGCCTCGAGGCACATATTTTTAGTCATCATCAATTAGAATTTGTTTAATATGCATTCCAATCATCAACAACTTTTAATAAACAATTATTTGTTTCTCTAATGACAATTTAATAGTATGAATAACTCTGCGAGAGTGATAATTATTGTTACGAGCATTGAATAATTTAACATAATTCACCTTTCATTAGAATACTTTGTCACATCTTAGATGTATAAAATGAGTAGTCTCTTTGTTCCTTGTGACAATTAAATTGCTTAGACGTAATAAGGACATCAAAATACAAATTAAGCTGTTGTTTTTTTATAGTGTTTCTAACACATTGTTTAAGAGAAAATTATTTCTACAGATTATTTAGTATAAGGTTAACTAATTTCAAACTAATGCAATTATACAGCTTCTCGATTGGTCGCAAGTCCTGTTGCTCTAACTTGTGGTTATAAAATGTGCTTAATTAAACAATTAGTGTAGTACACAAAAGTTAATAATTACTTAGTTCACTAGCATGCATGATTAACGAATCGTTGCGTATCCATAGGCATAATTTTAGGACTAATATCTAATCCATAGTTCAACCATAAGCTCTCTAGACTCATATTTTATTTTTATTTTTTGTTAGAAAACTAAGACACGCAAGTGAAGTTGAAAGATCACTACTACCTACACAAATTCAACAAATAATTAACCAAACACTTGTACTGGTAGTTAAAGACCTCTAGTGAAACCTATTAATTTATTAACTTAATGAGTTATATTAATTATAGAGTATGTTACTTGTACCTCAAAAGATCCACTCAAGTGTAGTAAATGAGTCTGATTTCAAAAGCGGCATTCGAGACGGACATCAAATTTGAAAAGCTGAACCATTCTTAGTTAAAAGATAACTACTACACAAATTCGACAAATATAAAACTACTTGTGCTAAGAATTCGAGCAAAACCTAATTCTAATAAACTCAATTTGTTATGTTTATTCTAGAGTATGTTACATGCATGCACCGCAAAAGATCGACTCACGTGCAGTGAATGAGTCTGATTTAAATGCGGCATTCGAGATGGACACCAAGTTTGAAAAGCTGAACCATTACTAGCTAGTTAACTAGTTAACATGTTGCAAAGTCGACAAAAATCGTGCTACAAGGCGCATTCTAAGGTACCTGTAGTGTTAATTAATGAATATGGTTTTTCTTACTTCTCATTCAAGCTCGAAAGTAATTACTGATGTCCTTGCAATGCCTCGAAATGTGCATTAAACCAATTAGGCATTCAGAAGATGATATTGCCAATATGTATACAGCAAACTTTAAGAAACTTAATTTTGAGAGTAATGGTATTGTTGGCCATTTATAATTGACTAAAATAGGTCAAAATTTTCTACCCGGTGACTATAGCTCCAAAATACCAATAAGTTTAGTTGAATTGAATCCACTAAATTGAGAGGAGCTGCAGCCTACAATAGGAGTCTGTACGGGCTATGACTGATCTCCTAAGTGCGATAGATGTGCCCCTCCTTTTAGCACGTGATTTTGGAATAATTGGTTAGCGCTTATGATGAACAAGAAACACTGTTACTCGATTGATTGGAAGCTTCTCGCAATAGAAATTTCACATCAGTTGCACATCTCCTGAGCCATGACACAATCATCATGCTGATTTGATTAAACAATGATAAGCTAAACATAGGACACTCCTGATCAGTTTACATCCTTGGTCCCAATTCCAAACATACATAAACAACTCGAAAGGGGCCTCAAACTAAGTTAGTGCACAAATGATTGGTTGCAACTTATCCTCCAGGTTAAGTGTACATGAGAAAGATCCTCCTTGATATTCGGGCTTCTGATGTATCCACATCCCTTTATTATTCCCATCAACAAACCCAACTTGCTCTTGCATTTTTGTCACTATTCTACTACTAAGGAGTTGGACACCCACCAGGGACTAAAATAACATAGCCCCATGGAACTCAATTCAATCACCATCAAACCCTAATTTAAAAATAAAAGAAGTGAAGTTCTTTTGGGTACCAAATATGTACTCCTTTATTGGTATTAATAAGTTTGACTTATACTGTAGGAGTTAATTCATTTTAGTTTACTTTATCTACCGTTAGTACGTCGTTCTCACTATATATACATCTTATCCATGTTAAATGTATACGTATAATCTTTGATCCTAGGGTTATAATTATTCCCGTAGAATTCAGTTAATCCTCTTTAGTTTTGAAAAGACTCGTGGAATATTCGTAGCCTTAAAACAAAAAGGGCCGAAAGATTACAACTAAAAGATGATAGTAGAGGTAGCATTGCTCTTATACTTTGGGTGATACCGATATATCTGTTGTATTATGTTATGCTATTAATAAATCTCCGTTGAGCATATCTAATTATATATATAACTATGAGCAGTATACATAGTGAGCATATATTTAGTGTGCCCCATGATAGTACACTAGCACCCAAAAAAAAAAAAAAAAAAAAAGTAAAGAAAGAAAAGCATGCAACTTTTTAATAACTTTCATGATTGATTAGTTTAGCAAAAGAATTAAAAAAAAGTAAAAGCAAAATAAAAGACTACCAACTTTTGTAGCCCTAAATGCTATCATCTATCAATTCTCTCTCATGCTGACCGAAGCAAAGTACTCAAATCGAACCTTAGATGATAGAGTTGTAAGATTACAATCAAAAAGTAACTGCAGATCGAGCCTATTGTCTAATTTAATTTTTAAAACCCTAATAAAACCCTTGAGAGGAACCCCCACCACCACCACCACCACCACCTTCCACCATTACACATCTATTTATAGCCACCTTGTACTTAATTATATTATTCTTTTTTGGTTTTTTCCCTCCTACTTTTGTTTCTTTTACTTTTTACATTTATTGCTAAGTATGCAGAAATATTTGATATGCTCACCCAACAAAGAACAAAAATTTACACACTCACCCTCTCTCCATCTCCATCACCATCACTATTACCACTACCATTAATATTAGGGTTGCCACCGCCACCACCATGACCTATTTTCTCCAGCTCCTTCTCCGTCTCCGCCGTCCGCTTCTTCATGTACTCGCCGTAGATGTACGAGGAGAAGCCCCACACGCAGAGCGCGGTGGCGATGCCCTTCTCGGGGCCGAACTCGTCGCCGAAGGCCGCGACGCCGCCGAGCACGTTGGCGGAGAGGACGGCCGTCATGCAGATGCCGCTGTGCAGCGACGACGTCAGGAAGATCAGCCCCGCCGTGCCCATGAAGCAGAGCTGCCAGCTGAGCATGACGGCCCCGATCGTCGCCCAGTACGCCGCTGGGCTCAGGTCCCACCTGCCGTGCTCGCGCCAGCCCCCGTCCGCTGCCAGCCCTGCCGCCGCCAGCGCCGTCGCCGCCGCCTCCATCACAACCTGCATGCATGCGTACGCTTGTGTTGAATATAAAATATTAAAAACATCATTATCTGTAATACATTTGCTTCTGTTATCATTGGATATAAAATATTAAAAATATTATATTCTTTAACAAATTAAACTTTTGAGAAATGTTAAGTTTATCTTCAAAATAACTTGTAATCTCTACAGCATATAACCACTTTTTGATTTTTACTAAAATAATAATAATAATAATAATAAGACAAGTAAAGAATAAGAATCTTTTGAATGAGAGAAATTATTATAAGATTACAACCCAACATAAACTCTGATAATGAGTTAAAAAGCACTCCAATATCATACTTCCTAAGGCTTCTGGGAGGGAGAAGAAAAGGAAAGCTTGTATACTGAATAAAAACATTTTCTACAATTTGAATTGAAATCAGATAGTCAGAAAAAGACAAGAACTTTCTTTTCTTTTCTTATTTTCTCTTTTTAGCAAAATAAAAAATAAAAAAATTAATTTTTCTTTTTTTTTTATTTTTTCCTATTTAATTTAAATTCACACCTTGAGACTATCGAAAAAGCATGAGTCTAGATATATATAGAGAGAGAGAATTGAGTTGGAATACTATCAGTAGCAAACAGGCCGTTACCACCTATTTATTTTCGACGATGAGGTCTCCAAATCGACGATCGGTATTGTTGAAAATGACCTATACCACTTAAAATATTTAGAAATCAAATTTTATATTTTTTCAATATTATTCTTTTGTTCATCACGTGGCCGTAAAAATGAACGGCTGACAATGAATATTTCCTAAAAAGTGATAATAGAAATTTTGTAATCAAGATCGAGAGTATAAATTTTGTTCTAAATAGTTTAAAGAATTTTCTAATCAAAATTTAATTAATATGGATAGTTTTACACCGTTAAACGAAAAAATGCCTCATATTCATAATTAAAATTATAAATTTTGAAATCCTTTGATCATTAGGTCAATAATATCGAAAAGATTTGAAATTTAATTTTTAGGTTAATAATATCGAAAAGATTTGAAATTTAATTTCTAGATACTTCAAGTGATATCGATTATGTTCGACGGTGCCGATCGTCGATTTGAAGGCTCCATCGTTCGAAAACAAATGGGCGGCAACGGAGCTCGTTTGCTACCGATAATATTTCAACGTAACTCTCTCTCTCTATATATATATATGCAGAAAATTAAGGGAGGGTTGAATATAAAATATTAATAGGAATAGCGACGGACCTGCACCTCGACGACCATGCGGAAGCCGACGACCCCGCGGTAGACGATCTCCATGACGGGGAGGTAGGCGGCGAAGAGGCCGGCGGCGCCGAGGGAGGCGGCGAAGCCGAGGAAGTAGTGGGCGCGGGTCTCGCCGGCGGGGCGGTCGTTGTCGGAGCCCTGGGAGGCGGAGCGGACGGCGAGGAGGACGGAGCTGAGGGTGAGCAGCACGACGGCGTTGAGGTTGGCGAAGGTGAGCGGGTGGCGGACGAGCACCGCCGCGAGGACGAGCGTGAACCCGAGCTGCGTCGACAGCAGCAGCGATGACGTCGACACCGGCAGGTACGAAGTCCCGCACGAGAACAGCAGGTTGTTCACCCCCATCAGCAGCCCCAGCAGCACA
Source organism: Ananas comosus (assembly GCF_001540865.1). Taxonomy (NCBI): domain Eukaryota; kingdom Viridiplantae; phylum Streptophyta; class Magnoliopsida; order Poales; family Bromeliaceae; genus Ananas; species Ananas comosus. Next base: position 6,393,720 of record NC_033636.1, read on the forward strand.
CTCAGCGCCAGCAGCCGCGGCGTGAATCGCGAGAACGGACGCCCATGCCCATGCCCATGCCCCGTCCCCAAAGAAAAAGAAGAAGACGAAGAAGAAGAAGAAATGGAGGAGGGGGTGAAATAGACCGGGATGAGGAGGAGCGGGAACCCGGCCGACTGGACCAGGGTGGCGACCCACCGGTTCGAGCCGTGGTGGACGAAGTAGAACCGGGAGAGGAGGCTGGAGGAGAGCGACCCAGCAAAGAGCGCCGCGTAGTTCAGCGTCAGCAGCACGAACCGCGACCCGCCGGTCCGGCGAACCCGAGTGAACCGGACCGGCGCAGGCCGGGGTTGGTTCCTTGAGAGAGAGAGTGCCATGGAATTAAAACCGGAGAGAGAGAAAAGAAAGAGGGAGTGAATTAGTTAGAGGGTCAATCAATGGCGTATATATATATATATATATATATATATATATATATATATATATATATATATATATATATATATATATATATTATGAGAATAAGTGGGAGTTTATTCTCAAAAAAGAACAAAAAAATAATGGAAAGCTCTGCAACTAAACCTCTTTGAGAAGTCCCCAATTTGCTGTAATATATCGATTCCTTCTCTCTAAAGTTTTTTTAAAAATTAAATTTAAATATTAAAAATAACCAACAAATGATATATGGCAGTAGATCAAAGACTCTCTAATGAGCCGTAGTTGTGAAACTCTCCATTGAAGTTGTATTTGTTTATTCTCGGGTTAGCATAGCATTCCTACGTAGAAGCTTTCTATAAAAGTACTCCCACTTGGCACAAAATAGTAATAATAATAATAATAATAAATTATTATTGAGTATATATTATAAGGGGAAGTACTAAGGTATAAAAACTTAAAAAATGGCATAAATTTTGTACACATGGTTAGGTTGAGTGCATCAAACCATCCGAAATTTTTGCGCATTTAAAAATAGCTATTTCCATTTAAAAAAATATAAATTTCGCATTTTAGATGTATCACAACAATTAATTTTGGATGTCAACATTCAATTTTTATGTTAAAAAATACTAATTTTTTAGTATTATATTATAATAACAAATTAAATGTGATAACTATGGTCAATTAATTTTACCACGTACATAGTGTGAATGGTGATTTACAACTTGAACAAAATTCACACAATTGGGACTTATTTTCTTTCCTAGTATGTAATTATTAGTAAAAGATTGACACAATTGGGACTCATTTTCTTTTATAGTATGCGATTATTTGGACATAAAAATTACTTATCTAAAAGTAACTTACTGATATAAGAATTTTCTAGTGTGGTCTCATATTGTACTTAATTATGAGATGATATTTCAAAAAAAAATTTCAAAGATTAAATATGATATTTCATCTAAATAATCGATCGCACTATTGATTTAGCAAATATATAGATTTATAAAAAGTAAATATAAAAAATATTAATAGAAAATAATTTTCATCCAAAGAGTGACTATAAATCCCACGATATTGGTGTAGTAGAATAATAAAGTTGAGGAAACGCGTGAGTCAGGGTGCTGCGGCGGAATCGCATGCAAAAGTTGCTTCTGTTGCGCTCCGCGAGGCGTTGGGAGTTTATCCAAATAAATAGATTTTTTATTTTTTCACTTCGTATTCCGAGAGGGATGTACATTTTACAACCCTATATTTTAGATTCAAAAGATTATTAAACTTTGATGTAACCAATAGTATTAGCCACTTTGGAATATTCCATTAGTATTGCTCCTTTATCATATATAATTTATTTGTATCGTCCAAAAAAATTTGTATGCACTTAAAAGAAAGTTAAAATATTTATCATTTCACATTATATATATATATAGTAGGCCTACTGTACTATGAGTACAACAGCTCTTGTACTCCTAACTTTCTAATCACCCATCAAGTTTGATTGGTGGTTAGAATGAGAGAGAAGATAAATATTAGAGAAAAATTCAAAGAAAAGAAAAATTGAGACACCCAAATTTTTTTCAATATCTCTTTCCTCTCTCATTATAACCACCCATCAAACTTGATGGATGATTAGAAAGTTAGAAGCACAAGGACTAGTGTGCTCCTAATAGCACAGTAACCTGCTCATATATATATAGGATGGGGCTACTATACTTATATGAGTATAGAGACCTTTGTACTCATAACTTTTCGGTCGTTCGGATGAAAAAATATGGGGTTAGGATGAGAGTGGTTACGACTAGGTTAATAGTAGGCCCCTTCGGGCCCGTTTGGTTCGAGTTATGTAATATTACAAAGTATCTCGACATATCCAGGTATCTTGGATTTCGGTGTGAGATTACTACTGATGCTGCATTAGCGCGTTTGGTTTAATGCAGTAATGTAATACTAGATTATAGTGTTTATACCATTAATACGTTTGGTTCAGTTTATAAAATTTAGTAATTCTGACATCAAAGTATAGTTTTTTCCAAAATTGCCCTTGTTGTGGTCATTTGAATATTATTTTTTGCGAAAATGACGAATGGAGGGAAGGAGATCGTGATGATTACCTGGGAGGACGACGCAATAGAAGATGTTAGGTGTTCGTGCGAGAGAGAGAAAGAGATAGAGATAGATAGAAAGAGAGAGAGAGAAAGAGAGAGAGAGAGAGAGAGAGAGAGAGAGACGTGCGAGAGAGAGAGAGCCAGAGAAAGCGGCGTGCGAGAGAGAGGGGGGAAGGCGAGAGAGAGATGAAAATAATGCTATTAAATAGATTTGGGGTTGTTGGAGGGTAAAATTGTCATTTTACATAATATATAGTATTAACGGGTTTCAGTAATGCAAGATACACGACCCCCCTTCCGTTAATATTTTCGATGTAATCCTGCTCGATTTGTAATGTTACATTAACGACTAGATTATATAACGGATTAACCAAACATAGTTATCTTGGCAGGATTGCCTGTAATCCTGTCAGGATAACTCGAACCAAACGCATCCTTAGGGTTGAGTGGGTGGTTGGTTGAATAGTATAATCTAACGGGTAAAAATGATTAAAAGGTAGATCAAATGGCAAAAAACTTATGAGTACAAGAGGCTCTGTACTTATAAGAGTATAGTAGCCGGACTCTATATATATAGAGTGCATCTGGTATGCTTCTGGAAGCACGGAGCGCTCCGTGCTTCCAAGTCGTTTTTGATGTTGAGACTTTCGAATCGACGATCAGCTCCGCTAGACTTGATTTAGAGTATTTTAAGTATCTAGAAAATAAATTTTGTGATTTTTTTATATCATTTGCCTAATAATCGAAGTGGCTCAAAATCAACGGCTGAAAATAAAAATCTTACAAAATATGATGATATGACATTAAAATTTTAGATCAAAACTATTGATCTTGTTTTATATAGTATAAAAAATTTTCTATTAAAATTTCACGTTATTTGAATACTTCTACACCGTTAAACTTGCAAACGGCTCACCACGGCCATTAAAATTATTGATTTTGAGCCATTTCGATTAGGCAAATGATATCGAAAAATTACAAAATTTATTTTCTAACTACTTCAAATACTCTAGATCAAGTTTAACGGAGCTGATCGTCAATTCGAAAGTCCCAACATCGGAAACGACTTGGAAGCACGGAAGGCTCCGTACTTCCAAAAGCATACCAGCTCTCTCTCTCTCTCTCTCTCTCTCTCTCTCTCTCTCTCTCTCTCTCTCTCTCTCTCTCTTTATATATATATATAGAGNATATATATATATATATATATATATATATTTAGAATTGTGCTAGAATACTTTTAAAAGTATCACCCATGGTGCTTTTAGGTTTCTGACCCTTGAATCTTCTCCTTCATTACTAATAGCACTTGGATCAAACACTATTCCACCTACCACCACCTACCACCATCATCACAACCTTACATTCCTCCATCCAATGGTTAAAAACTCAAAAACACCACCTCATTAGTGCTTTTGAATGTATTCTAACTCAACTATATATATATATATATATATATATATAGATCTAGGCTGGAATACTATAAATAGCACGAAGGATTTGATGCTATTAGGTTTTTGGCCCTTGGATTAAAAAATGTACGGTTAGGATGATATGGACCCCCTAGGGTTGAGTGATTTGTTGGTTTAATAGTATAATCTAACGGATAAAAATAGTCAAAGAGTTAAATCTAACGGCAAAAAACTTGATAGCACCAAATGCATAGTGCTATCGATAGTATCCCAGCCGGACTATATATATATATATATATATATATATATATATATATATATATATATATATATATATAATGAGATGCACAATATGATCGTGCATGGATAGTGTGTGAACATGTGAGATTTATAGCCGCATCCGTGATACATAAGTTGTGGTTCTGCAACTCAAAGAAGAACTCTTTTCCTCTACTTATTGTATCATTATTTTAACTAAAAACTAAAAAATAATTGATAAACCCTACAATTTTTGAATGAGAGAGTATATAGAGAAATTATTAAAGACCATGCATGCATGGGGTGTGTGAAGAACACTTGGTGTGACCCTCACTGACCTATTGAAACCGCTGAAAACGGCTAGAGAGAGAAAATAAACCAACAATTAAAGACTCCTTCAGAGAGGAAAAAAACAAAGAAATAAATTAAGAGAGAGGGAGAGAGAGAGAGAAAGAGGAGAGAGGCAGAAAGGTGTAAATTTGGTCCCCAAAAGGGGGTTCGTAACTCAGAGGGGGGGTGTGTGAACAAATGGCGAGGCTTCAATTAATGCAGTGGAACACATGCCACTCCCCTCTGCGTTGGTCTTAGTTGTCACTCTACAGTGGAGAGAGAGAGAGAAAATTTGCTCGTACTATGAATGGGGTCAACGCATACTTCCTGTGGGAAAACGTGACGTCGCTACCGTTACAGTTAAGGAATGTTAAAAGGTTGCCTCACGGCCCTTCCCCCTATGGTTACACAAAAATATTATATATATATATATATATATATATATATATATATATATATATATATATATATATATATATATATATATATATATAGAGTGAGGCTACTATGC
>NC_033636.1:6399043-6400351 GCF_001540865.1 Ananas comosus
AAAGATCTTTTATTAAAAACGCTAAAAAGCTATAGTAAATGGATCGTTAGCTTTATTAAGTTTTAGTTATTAAAAATTGCCGACTTTTATTTTTAAGATATTTTTCACCACTATATTGTAATTTTAAAAGCTAGTCTTTATAACTAAAACAACATCTATCATATTTCTTAAAACATAGTTTTAAAGTAGACTAAACTTATGAAGATGTGGCAATTTGAACTTTTGCCTTCTATAGTTGGTAATTTTTAATACCTAAATCTTAGGAAAGCTAGTGATCCATTTACTATAGTTTTTTAGCGTTTTTAATAAAAGATTTTTGAAGTGTACGCGATCTAGTTCAGATTGCCTCGACTAGCAGCTAAGCTTTTAAGATAGTAGCTTTTGCCGAGTTCTCGTGTCTCCGGAGGCACGAGGACTCTCGTGTTGTCGGGACGAGATATATATATATATATATATCTCTCTCTCTCTCTCTCTCTCTCCCTCTCTCTCTCTCTCTCTCTCTCCTTCAAATATGCTAGATCAAATTTAACGGAGCCGATCGTCGATTCGGAAACTCCATCATCGAAAACGGCTCAGGAGCACGGAGGCCTCCGTGCTCTTGAGAGCACAGCAGCCCTGCTCATATATATATATATATATATAATTGAGCTAAAATACTTTTAGAGGCACCACTTCTTAGTGCTTCTAATTTTTTAGCCCTTTGATCTACTCCTTGATTACTAATAGCCTTTGGATCAAACACTATTCCACCTATAGGAAGCATAGAGGATCTGGTGCTTCTCATTTTTTGGCTCTTAGATCAACCTCTTTGATCATTTCTAATATTTGGATTAATACTATTACCCTGTGGGGACCACTCAACCCTAAGGGTACTACTCAACCCTTGGGGGACCGCAATTATCTCAACCGTCTAATTTTTTATCCAAGGGCCAAAAAAATGGAAACATCAGATCCTCTATACTTCCGATAGCATAGTAGCTCTAGCTCTACACTATATATATATATATATATATATATATATATATAGTGTAGGGCTACTATACTATTATGAGTATTGGGCCCTTCGTACTAATAAGTTGTTTTCGATGATGGAGCTTCCGAATCGACGATCCACTCCGTTAAATATGATCTAGAGTATTTGAAACTTCTAGAAAATAAATTTCATAATTATTCGAAATCATAATAAAGTCCATCAAGCAGGCATAAAATGAACGGTCAAAATCGAACGATGTCTTAAAAATGGATGATCGGATCCTTCAATTTAAGATCGAAGTTATTGATCTTTATCTAGGCAGTGAATAGAATTTT
>NC_033636.1:6400376-6432522 GCF_001540865.1 Ananas comosus
TTTTCCACCGTTAGATTTAACCATCTGATTATTTTTACCCGTTAGATTATATTATTCAACCAACCACTCACTCAACCCTATGGGGCCCACATCATCCTAACCACCACCCATTTCTCAATCTAAGGGCTAAAAAATCAATAGCACCAATAGCTTGGTGCTTTTAATAGTATTCCAACCTAGTTATATATATATATATATATATATATATAGTGCGCCTGGTATGCTTCTGGAAGCACGGAGCGCTCCGTGCTTCCAAGTTGTTTTCGATGTTCGGACTTTCGAATCGACGATCGGCTCCGTTAGACTTGATCTAGAGTATTTGAAGTATCTAGAAAATAAATTTTGCGATTTTTCGATATCATTTGCCTAGTGATCGAAGGGGCTCAAAATCAATAATTTTAATGGCCGTGGTGAGCCGTTTGCAAGTTTAACGGTGTAGAAATATTCAAATCACATGAAATTTTGATAAAAAATTCTTTATACCATATAAAACAAGATCAATATCTTTAATCTAAAATTTTAATGTCATATCATCATATTTTGTAAGATTTTTATTTTTAGCCGTTGATTTTGAGCCACTTCGATCACTAGGCAAATGATATCGAAAAATCGCAAAATTTATTTTCTAGGTACTTCAAATACTCTAGATCAACTCTATTGGAGCCGATCGTCGATTCAAAAGTCCGAACATAGAAAACAACTTGGAAGCACGGAGGGCTCCGTGCTTCCAGAAGCATACCAGCCCTCTATATATATATATATATATATATATATATATATATATATATATATATATATATATAGTCCGGCTACTATACTACGATCGTCCTCGTACTCATAAGTTGTTTTCGATGATAGAGCTTCCGAATCGACGATCCACACCGTTAAATACTATGTAGAGCATTTAAAACTTCTAGAAATCAAATTTTATAATGTTTCGATATCATATACCTTACGATCAAAAGCTCACAAAATTGACAATTTTTAACGGCCGGTACGAGATATTTGCTAGTTTAACGGTGAAAAAGAATCAGAATAGGTTGAATTTTTGATAGAAACTTCTATTCACTATCTAAATAAAGATCAATAACTCTGATCTTAAATTAAAGGATCCGATCATCCATTTTTAGGATGTCGTTCAATTTTAATCGTTCATTTTATACTCGCTTGATGGACTTTATAATGATTTCGAAAAATTACGAAATTTATTTTCTAGAAGTTCAAATACTCTAGATCATGTTTAACGGTGTTGATCGTCGATTCGAAAAGCCCAACATCGAAAACAACTTAGGAGTACGAAAGGCTCTATACTCATAAGAGTATAGTTGTCACGCCCTGGATTACCACGTTTCCTCAGGCACGCCAACAGACCCGCCGTACACATAGAAATTTTTCGTGTATACGAAGCAATAGCCAAAACCTGCAAACAGATATAGCTATGACCAGAGGTAAAGAGCTGCTAAAAAAAAAACTGAAACATATCTATATAAATAAAAGGCCACTGTACATACAAGCTCCAAAAGTACAACCACATCCCAATGAGTACAACTAAAGAATGCATGTACATGGTAACATCCAAAAATACCTCTGTGGGGGTGCTCCTCTAGGAAAAAGGACCGGGGAAGATAGGGATCTAGCTCGCGACTCCCTTTCCATTGTCAGAATCAACAGCAGCAGCAGACGAAGGCTCTGCAAAAAGGTAGCAACAACTGGATGTGAGAACTACTGCAAAACAGAGTAGTCCTCAGTGGGTACCGTCACCCACCATAACGGCCTACCCACTAAGTCTACAGTAATATGTGCAAAGGATAGTAAGGAAAGCTGGAAAGAACTCTACAGCTATATGCCACTATACTATCGCTAACCAACACAGGCTATCTGTAGACATAGACATGCATCACACCGACCCAATCTCACTAGGGCTGCCCAAACGGACCCACCCTGCCTGTATCCAAGCTATGCAGTACACCACCCACGGGGATGGTCGTTCCAAGAAAACTATCCAAACAGGACTGCTGCGACATCAACACAAGTAAAGCCTTACTCCGGAGCGGCACTTGTGGGAGCGACCCAACCGAGTATGCAAGCATGTCTCTATTGAGCTCAATCATGCTCACATAGGCTATAGTCAATGCAAATGGGTCAAACTAGTCTAACAACCAAAACTCACGTGCCCTCGGCACAATCTGATAGAAGATGTAAACATTTTGGTCCAACGTCAGTCCCGACGACATCCGACAGTACGAAACTGTCCAAACTCTATTGTAAAATGAGTTCGGCCCCTCAGCACGAGGGTAATCTTAACCTACACTAATCTGGGTATCCACAACGCACTAACAGCGGTGATACAAAAGAACAACAGCTCTTGAAATTAATTCGGTTAACTTTTCGAAAAGTTACAGTGTAGATTTAATCAGTTTTCTCCTAAGTCAAATCCCAGTTCAGCATATATAATTTATCTAAAATTCTAAGAGTATGCTCCAAACTCAGATTTCATATAAACATGCAAATCCATAAATTCGAGCTACTAAATATGATGAATAAAACAACGAAATACGTGCTGACATCTCTATGACTTAGAAGGAATTCCGACGATTTCGGTAAATATTAACCCACCTAGTATGCAAATCCGATCACAAATTAAAGTGAAACTCTGCGGTCACGTGCCTTCAGTCCCGAATCACCAACAAGTATAAGAAAATCCAACAAATCCCTGTTGAATCGAGCTGAATTAAAAATCGAATAAAAAATCCATCAAATGTCTATTCGGTTCGGAAAAATTCAAATTCAGCATTATTCACCTCAAACCAGTAGTTGCAACTTGATTCGCAGGTTCCTTTCTACCTCAGGAACACCCTAGAAGCAAAGTGGTTGGCTGAATAGTACAATCTAACAAGTAAAAATAATCAAAGGGTTAAATCTAATGGTGGAAAACTCGATACCACCAAACCCTTGGTGCTATCGATAGTATCCCAGCCGGACTCTATATATATATATATATATATATATATATATANAAGGGGGGAAAAGAATTGGGGGAAAATAAATAAAAAAAGATAAAAAGATGGTACCTTTTTTCTCCTCCTAGGGTTTCGATCTTATAGGGTCTCTTTGTGATTACCCATGGCTGGTTCTGAGTAGAGGAAAATGCGTAGTGGATTAAAATGGGGAGAGAGAGAGAGAGAGAGAGAGAGAGAGAGAGAGAGAGAGAGAGAGAGAGGAGAGAGAGAGAGAGAGAGTTGAGCTAGAATGCTATCGATAGCAAACGTGTTCCGTTGCCACCAATTTATTTTCGATGATGGAGCCTTTAAATCGACAATCGGCACCATTGAATATGATCTATACCACTTGAAGTATCTAGAAACCAAATTTTAAATCTTTTCGACAGTATTGACTTAATGTTTAAAGGGCTTCAAAATTTGTAATTTTAATGAGAATTATGAGGCGTTTTCTCGTTTAACGGTGTAAAGCTATTCAAATTAATTGAATTTTGGTTAGAAAATTCTTTAAACTATATATTTAGAACAAGATCTATATTCTCGATCATGATTGCAAAATTTCTATCATCACTTTTTAGAGGATATTTATTTTCAGCCGTTCATTTTTACGCCAACTTGATGGACAAGAGAACAATATCGAAAAAGTATAAAATTTAATTTCTAGATATTTCAAATGGTATAGATTATTTTCAACAGTGCCAATCGTTGATTTGGAGGCTCCATCATCGAAAATAAATGGGTGGCAACGGAGCACGTTTGTTACCGATTGTATTCCAGCTCAACTCTCTCTCTCTCTCTCTATATATATAAAGAGAGAAAGAGAGAGAGAGAAAGAGAGAGAGAGAGAGAGAGAGAGTAGGACTACTATACTATTATGAGCATTGGGCCCTTCGTACTCATAAGTTGTTTTCGATGATGGAGCTTCCAAATCGACGATCCACTCCGTTAAACATGATATAGAGTATTTGAAACTTCTAGAAAATAAATTTCGTAATTTTTCAAAATCATAATAAAGTCCATCAAGCGGGCATAAAATGAATGGTCAAAATCGAATGATGTCTTAAAAATGGATGATCGGATCTTTCAATTTAAGATCGGAGTTATTGATCTTCATCTAGGTAGTGAATAGAATTTTCTATCAAAAATGTAACCTATTCCGATTCTTTTGCACCGTTAAACTAGCAAGTATCCTATACCGACCGTTAAAAATTGTTAAATTTGTGAGCTTTTGATCCTAAGGTAAATGATGTCGAAAAATTATGAAATTTGATTTCTAGATTTTCAAATGCTCTAGATAACATTTAACGGTGTGGATCGTCAATTCGGAAGCTCTATCATCGAAAATAACTTATGAGTGCGAGGGCGATCGTACTCAAAATATATATATATATATATATATATATATATATAATATATACATATATATGTAATAATATACATATATATATGATATATATACATATATATATACCATAGTCGGTTATACATATATATATATATATATATATGTAATATATGTATAACCAGACTATATATATATATATGTACTATTATATACACTATTAATATTATATATATACATATATATGTATATATATACATATATATATGTATATAATATACATATATATAGCATATATATGTATATATATGTATATACATAGTATACTAATATATATGTATATATATATTTATATACATTATATATGTATATATTATATACATATATTCATGTATAATGTATATATGTTATACATATATACATTGTTATTCATTAGCATATAATATTGTATATATATACATGTATATATGTATATAATATATAGTGTATATAATGTATATACAGAATACATGTATATATGTATATCCATATATACATATATATGTATATAGTATATATCATATATAACATATACTACATATATATTGTACAATATATACATACACTATATATGTATATACATATTATACATATATATACATATATATATATATATATTACATATACACATATACATGTACATATATATATATATATAATCAATACATATACATACAATATACAATAATATATAGCATATAATATATACAATATATATCATACATAGCATATAACTAATATATACATATATACATATGTATATACATATATATACAATATAACATATAGTATACATACATATACACTATATATACATAATGCATACATATACATATATATAAGTATCAATATATAATGTATACATATATCATATATATATGTATACATATATATCATATATATAATGTATACATATATAATATACATATTACATATACATTAACTGTATATGTATATATATGTATATGTATATGTATATGTATATTATATGTATATATATATATGTATATATATATATTATGTATATGTATATACAACATATATATATATAATATATATATGTATATTAACATAATATATGTATATTACATATATGTATATATGTATATAGTACATATATGTATATATGTATATATAGCATAATATGTATATATGTAAATATACATATATGTATTATGTATATATACATATGATACATATATGTATAATATTTTATTATTGTATAATGATATATATATATACATATGTATATATATATCTATATGTTTTTTTTTTAACAAAATACATATATATATATATATAATGTACATACATATATATATATATATTGTAGCATACATATCATATATATTATGTACATATATGTATATACATATAATAATGATATACTATACTTATATACATATATATAATATATATATATATATATATATATAATACATACATATAATATATATATATACATAATATATATATATAATATATGTATATATATGTATTATATGTATATATCATATACAGTATATGTATATATAATATACATATAATGTATATACATAGATATCATATTATCATATATAAATACCATATATATATATATATATACATATACATATACATACATATACATATACATATATATACATATACATATACATATACATATACATATATATATATACATATACATATACATATACATACACACACACACACACACACACACACACACACACACACACACACACACACACACACACACACACACACACATATATATATATATATATATACATATACATGTATACATATACATGTATACATATATTTACATTTATACATATATATACGGGGCAACTGCTTAAATACCCCTGAAAAGTTTTCCGACTTTCCGATTTACCCCTCTTAGGAGGCTAATATTGAAAATACCCTTTGTACATTCCAACATATTTCTAATATACCCCTAGAGTTAAAATTTGTTAATTAACCTTGTTATCTCTGTAAAATTACTATTTTGCCCTTTCAAATATACCCTTCCACCATCACTGACTTTCTTATTTGCCCTTAAAGTCAGGGGCACAAAAAATATTTTGACTTTTAGTCTTTTCCAATATACCCCTCTTCCGTCACCAACATTTTTTATTTGCCCTTAAGTTAAGGGCAAAATTGGCATTTTATTTTTTTTTTAACTGTGATAGATATTTAACTCACGTTTAACCCAAGTTAACTTAACAGCAGATAACTGCGGGGGTATTTTGCAATAACGATGAAACATATGAGGGGTATTTTAGAAAGAAAAAAAAGGGATAAATCGGATATTTTCAAACGTATGAGGGATATATAGGCAATTATCCCTATATATATACATGCATGCATACATATATGTATACATGCATACATACATGCATACATATATGCATACATGCATATATATATATATATATATATATATAGTAAGGCTACTATGTTTCTGGAAGCACAGAGCCTTCCGTGCTTCCAGGTCGTTTTCCTTGTTGCGACTTTCGAATCGTCGATCGGCTCCGTTAAACTTGATCTAGAGTATTTGAAGTATCTAGAAAATAAATTATGTGATTTTTCGATATTATTTGCCTAGTAAACGAAGGAGCTCAAAATCAACGGCTGAAAATAAAAATCTTGCAAAACGTGATAATATGACATTAAAATTTTAGATCAAAGATATTGATCTTGTTTTATATAGTATAAAGAATTTTCTATCAAAATTTCACGTGATTAGGATGTTTCTACACCGTTAAACTTCCAAACGGCTCACTACGGTCATTAAAATTATTGATTTTGAGCTCCTTCGATTACTAGGCAAATGATATCGAAAAATTATAAAATTTATTTTCTAGGTACTTCAAATACTCTAGATCAAGTTTAACGGAGCCGATCGTCCGATTCGAAAGTCGCAACATCGAAAGACGATTGGAAGTAACCGGAAGGCTCCCGTGGGCTTCAGAAGCATTAGTAGCGCCTCACACGCTTATATATATATATAATTATATATATATCATATATAATATATATTATATATATATATATATATAGTAGGCGCTACTATACGCTTCAGAGAGTATAGAGCTCTTTGTACTCATAACTTTGCTTTTCGATATGGGCGTTTTCGAAATCGACGACACCCGTAAAACATGATCTAGAGTCATTTGAAAGCTTTTAGAAATAATTTTCATTTAATTTTATTGAATCATTATAAGTTCCATCAAGGGGGATAAAAATGAATGGTCAAATCGAACACATCCTAAAAATGGATGATGGGTCCTTTCATTTAAGATCGGCGTATTGATGCTTATATTTATGATAGATGAACTATAATTTTCTATCAAAAATTCAACTTATTCCGATTCTTATTAGCATCCGTTTACTAGCAAATATCACGATACGGCTTTACAATATATATCATTTTTGTGAGTTTTTTGATCGCTAAGGTAAATGCATATCGAAAAATGTATAAAAATTTGATTTCTAGAAGTTTTAAATGCCTCGGAAATGTTTAACGGTATGGATAGCGTCAATTAGAAGATGCTCTATCATCAAAACATCTTATGAGTAACGAGAGCGATCGTACTCATAAGAGTTTAGTAGCCGACTCATATATATATATATATATATATATATATTATATATATATAGTAGAGAGAGAGAGAGAGAGAAGATGAGAGAGATGACGATGAGAGAGGAGAGAGAGAGTAGGGCTATTTAAACTCTTATGAGTAAATAGAGTATTCGTACTCATAAATTTTATCAATGTGGGATTTTGAATTGACGATCCACCACCGTTAACATGATCTAGAAGTAATTTGAAATTTTTAGAAAATAATAATTTCGTAATTTTTCAAACTTATTATAAAAGCTCGCATCAAGTGGGTGTAAAATGAATGGTTAAAATCGACACAGATATCCTAAAAATGATGATCGATCTTTCAATTAAGATCGGAGTTAATTGATCTTTATTTAGAATAGTGAATAGAATTTTCTATCAAAATTCAACCTATTTCCGATTCTTTTTCACCGTTATAACTACGCAAATATCTCATACCGGCAGTTTAAAAATTGTCAATTTTGTGAGGTTTTGATGAGTAAGGTAAATGATTCGAAAAAATTATAAAATTTGATTTCTAGAAGTTTTAAATACATCTAAGATAATATTAACGGTAATGGATCGTCGATTAGAAAGCTCTAATCATCGAAAAAATTAATATGAGTCACGAAAGGAGTGATCGTATCATAAAGTATAGTAGCCGGACATCTCTACTCTCTCTCTCTCTCTCTCTCTCTCTCTCATCCTCTCTCTATCAATACTATATATATATTAATACTATGATATATATTATATAGAATAAGGGACTACATATACTCTTATTGAGTTATTATAGGTCCTTACGTACTACATTAAGTTGTTTCGATGATTGAGGCTTTCGAATCGTCACATCCACCGTTAAATAATGATCTATGGTATTGAACTATATTAAAAAATAAATTTTCATTAATTTTTTAAAATCATTAGTAAAGTCATCAATGGGCCATAAAATGAATGGTCCAAATCGAACTACGTCCTAGAAAATTATGACGGATCTTAAATTTAGATTAGAGATTATTGATCTTTATCTAGATAGTGAATAAATATTTCTATCAAAACTTCAACCTATTCCAATTCTTTTCATCGTTAAACTACAAGTATCCTATATAAGCCGTTAAAAATTGTCAGTTTTGTGACCTTTTGATCCGTAAGGTAATAATTTTGGAAAAATTTTAAAAATTTGAATTTCTAGAAGTTTTAAAATGTTCTAGATATTTTTATAAGTATGAATCGTCATTCAAAAACTCTATGCATCGAAAACGACTTATACAGTACGAGGCTAATCGTAGCTCATAAGAGTCATAGTAGTGGACTCACATATATATATATATATATATATATATATAATCCGGCTGGGATACTATCGATAGCACCAAGGGCTTGGTGCTATCGAGTTTTCCACCGTTAGATTTAACCATTTGATTATTTTTACCTATTAGATTAATTATATTATTCAACCAATCACCAACTCAACTGTAGGGGGTCCATATCATGCTAACCGCATATTTCTCAATCCAAGGGCTAAAAAACTAATAGCACCAATAGCTTAGTACTATATGCCACCACGAAAAATGCACCTCGCACGGTCAATGGATTTTGCCGTGGGGTAGTATTCATAATTCAGATTAGTATTTATATGTATATAGGTATCAGGTATTGCGGCTCCATTGCTTCCAATATATGCAAGCATCTACTGTTAATTACCCCCTGAAAATTGGGGCTTCTTCGATTAAGAGACCTTCATAGAGATGATGGAATGAATCGTATCTTGATTGATTGAATTCTAAGTATATGTATTAGGATTCAGTTGGATTTGAAGTTGACTAGGTCCTAAGTATATGTGTTAAGACCTAATTGGTTCTAAGTATATATATATGTTTTAGAATCCGATTATATTCACATTGGTTGTATGTTCCAAGGTAGAGATGTGACCAAACCCTAAGTATATATATTGAGATAGGTCGGATTTGATATTAGCTGAAAGTAGAGAGTGGCTAATTTCTAAGGGTATGTATCAGGATTAACCAAATTTAATATATTTTTCACTCTAGTTATATGTGCTAAAGTGAATATCTGATTTAGCCCTAAGGTATTATGCTAGGGTTCGTCGGATTTGATTTGTATGAGCTCTAAGTATATGTATTAGAGCTCGATCGAGTATGGATTTCACTCTAGATAAATGTGCCAGAGCAAAAGGCTAACTAGACCCTAAGTGTATGTGTTAGGACTAGTCGAGCTTGATTTGACTTCCACTCTAGATATATGTGCTAGAGCAAAAGGTTGACAATACCATTGGCTTCGTCTGGTTCGGGGTTAAGTAAAAACTAGTTATTCCAGGTATAGGGTTAAATTAAGGGTTAAGGTGTGGTTAGAGTAATTTTGTATTTGGTTGAGAATTGGGCTTAGTCCAGGTATAAGTAAAATAGTGTTTGATTGAAGTAGGTGGGATAAGAAGGATATTGGGTTATTATAAATAAAAAATAATGATTTGTCCCAATTTTTATATTTGAATTTAAATTTAAAATTTAGATAATTAAAAATAATAATTTAAATTTTAAAATTTAAAATTTAAAATTAAAATCTATATTTTTAAATCTTAAAATAAAAAATTTAAAGTTACAAATATAAAATATCAAATTTAAAATTTAAATAATTAAAAATAATAATTTTAAATTTTAAATTTTAAATTTTTAAAAATAAATATTAATTTTAAAATTTAAATATATAATTTTTAAAAAATTTTAAATTTTAAAATTAAAATTTATATTTATATTAATTAAATAGGGGTGGGATTAACTTAATCCCACCCCTATTCCTGGGGTGGGGTGCCCACCCCCAAAATTTTTTGTTTGGGGTTACCCGCCCCCACCCCCCCTAACCCCAAAGTAACCAAATGGAGGCTAACATAACAGGAGTGACAAGGGGAGCACAAGGCGAAGGCGACACGTCTCCCCAACCCTCCTCCACTCTGAGAAAACATTGCCGGCACCTGGTCTAAATGTATGACATCTATTTTTTAATGATTAATATTGTAAAATCAAAATCTAATTCGATAGATGCAATCTACAGCATATAAAAAACCTAAGTATAAAAAAATTACAGAATTTAAATTCCTATAATGAGATTTACAAATACATTGTATGAGATGTACTTACACACTTGGTATTATAAATCAAAATCTAGTCCGATAAATGCAATCTACACCAAATAAAAATATAAAATTTACAGGATTTAAATTTCTATAATGAGGTTTTAGGAATGCGGTGTATAAGATGTACTTATACACCCAGTGCACGGAACAATTTCTTCTATAGTATACCATCATCACATCATTTTATTAACTTATTTAAATTATTTTAGTTGCTTTTTTCTCTAGTTATTTTTCACATATGCCTTTATTTTAATTAATAATAGCTCTTATATTTCTCTTACACGCTATCTTATTCTAATTGTAGTCAACTTTATTTAAATTACTTCAATTATATTACTTCTTTTTTTAATATTTACAGTCTTATAAAATTATCTTATTATTGATGAATCTCTATAAAAAAATATCTTATTATTGATGAATCTCTATAAAATTTTTCTTCATACATACATCGTGGTCTAATTATTTTAATCAATTAATACCCATATTACTAGTCATTTACTCACACATATATCATTATTAATAGGTTAATTACCAATACACTCTTATAATAATTTATATGCACATATACCGGTTTAATTTATTTTTATTTACATTAACTAAATTATTAAATTATTTATATTTAAATTAAATTAATTAATAATCAGACTAATAAAATTTTATAAAAATACAGAAAAAGTAACAAAATTTTATTACTAAACTATTTTATACCTACTGCATCATGCAGGTCCTTAAACAATAAATATGAAGAAGCAAGTGGTCAAAACAGTTAGGCTATCTTATCAACAACCAATTATTGAAGAACAAATTAACATTCTAGTCATTTGTGTATGATCCCAAAAGACATAGAAAGCAAGAGAATCTGCAGCAAATGACACGTGATACATTCGAGAGAGGGCATCTCATTAAACCTAGCAACATAATTAGTTGAAGGAGAAACATGTTTTATTTGTTATGCAGTCTAAACCATCTAAACCAATGAAAATAAGGAGCACCACTCCTAATTCCAACTAAATACACTAGATAAAATCATAAATTAACAGACTATACTGATAAATTGGTTCTATTGTGGATNAATTAGGCTCGCTCGAGCTCGGCTCGAATTAATTTCAAGCCGAGCTTGAGCCTAGATTTAGGCTCGAAATTAATTTCAAGCCGAATTTGAGCGGACATAAGCTCGCTCGAGCTCGGCTCGTTTCCACCCCTACCTATTCATGGGGTGAGGTGGGGTTAGCTAACCCCACCCCTAAAATTTTTTGTTTGGGGTTAAAAGAGAGGATAACCCCTTATCGCCCCCTTTAACCCCCAACCAAACGGGAGCTAAGAATATGTGTTAGGGTTAGTCGGATGAACTCTAAGTATATGTGTTAGAGTTCGATATTATTTGACTGAATTCTAAATATATAACTTAGAACTCTGTCGATTTGGAGATGATTTTGCCTTAGTTATATGTCCTAAAGCGATGGAGTTGACTTAACCCTAAATATATGTATTAGGGTTAGCCGATTTTGCATTTGATTTTTACTATAGGCATATGAGCTAAAGTAAAGAAAAGGTTCATGATGAACTTTGGGCATAAACTTGATGTATGGTTCATGAGATTTGGTGTATAGGATTTGGTATATGGGATTTGGTTCATAGTTCATTAGGTTTGGTTTATGGTTCATGAACGTGGTGTATAGTTTATGGGGTTTGGTTTGTTTGGTTCATGTATGGAATTGGTGTATGGTTTATGAAATTTGGTTCATGAACTTGGTTCATGGTTCATGGGGTTAGGTTTGTTTGGTTCATAAACTTGGGTATAGTTCTTAGTGTACGATTCATGGACTTGGTGTATGGTTCATGAGATTTGGTTCATGAACTTGGTTCATGGTTCATGGTTCATAACATTTAGGTATTGATTCATGTGATTTGGTGTATAGGATTTTTGTTATATGGTATTTGGTTCATGGTTCATAAGGTTTGGTATATGGTTTATGGAATTTGGTTTATGAGATTTCGTTCATGAACTTGGGTATGATTTGGTTTATGAGACTTGATTCATGAACTTGGGTATGGTGTGGTTCATGAACTTGAGTATGGTTCATGAGATTTGGTTCATGAACTTGGATAAAGTTCATGAACTCGGTTCATGGTTCAAGGAATTTGGTGTATGGACTTGGTTCATGATTCATAGGATTTGGTTCATGAACTTGGTTCATGGTTCATAAGGTTTGGTGTATGGTTCATGAGGTTTGGTTCATGAACTTGGTATATGACTCATGGAATTTGGTTCATGAGATTTGGTTCATGCACTTGGGTATGGTTCATGGATTTGATTCGTGGTTCATGAACTTGGTTTATGACTCATGGGATTTGGTTTATGAGATTTAGTTCATGAACTCGGTTCATAGTTCATGGGTATGGTTCGTGGCTCATGAACTTAGTATATGACTCATGGAATTTGATTCATGAAATTTGGTTCATGAATTTGGTTCATAGTTCATGGATATGGTTCGTGGTTCATGAACTTGGTTTATGAGTTTTGGTTCATAGGATTTGGTTTATGACTTTATGGATTTGGTATATGAACTTGGTTTATGAACTTGGTTTATTTGGTTCATAAACTTGTGTTATAACTCATAGGGTTTGATGTATGATTCATGATATTTGGTTTATGAACTTGGGTATGGTTCATGGATTTGGTTTATGGTTTATGGACTTGGGTGTGGTTCAGAGACTTGGTTTATGGTTTATGGATTTGGTGTACGAACTTGGTTTATGGATTTGGTTTACGATTTATGGGGTTTGGTTTATGGTTCATGATGTTTGGTGTATAGGATTTAGTTCATGAACTTGAGTATGGTTTATGGGATTTGGTGTATGGTTTATGGACTTGGATGTGGTTCAGGGACTTAGTTTATGGTTTATGGATTTTGTGTATGAACTTGGTTTATGGATTTGGTTTATGGTTTATGAGCTTTTATGTAATATACCGAATTTTTAATATAAAAGTAAGTGTAAATAAAAATAGTGTAAGATACTATTTTTATTGGACTTAGAGAAATAAAATATAAGTCGGAAATGACTTATGTTGAAATTGGAATGGAAACAGAATATTTAGAATTTTCTATAAGAAACGGGGCTGATATTTTAGCAGAAAATTTACAGTGTCAGAAAATTATAAAAATTGAAGAATATGTCGGAATTATTTTTATGATGCGAGATTTAAAGTTTCATGTCATTCCGACACCCGAAAAGTGAAAAATAAAATCTGACTGCTATTTGCTAAAGATTCGGGTCGGTAGAACTTTCGGTAATAAAAAATAGTCCAAACTGAAAAGTTAAGATATCGTTCTTCTTATTAATTTTAACCGAGCTGACAGTCAAATTTGAGAGCAAACGAATATTCAGAAGGGCTCCGACGAGAAGTATGAGATTCTGAATTGCGAAACTGAAAATTGTATTAGTGTTGGGGGACCTAATTGTAATTGCAATTATAGATTTTGGGAGGGGTTTATTTGCATTTGGTTGATCTTATCTAAACCCCAGCACCTCTCCACCTGTTTCATACGTGTTAGACTCCCTCTCTTCTCATTCTTCTTATCTCTTTCTTTTCTCTCTCTCTCTCAATACCGTATGAAGGGAAGGTTGATGGAGAAGTAGTGGATTGGTGTTTGACCTAAGAAGAACTTCAGCAGCAGGGAGAAAACTCGGTGGAGAGCGAATCCTGAGGTGAGATTGTTATATCTCTGTGATAAGAAGTAGGTTAATTACTCTATAAAGAGTTGAGCTGCAGGTTTTTAGCTTCTAGAGTTCATGTTGCCATGAAAATGAACCTGGAAAAGCTATATGTTGATAGTAGATTTGAAGAAGTGAAGCTCCAGCTGGGGTAAATGCTTGCGGCAGCTGGGGGTCAAGGTGAGTTAGCTTACAAATTCTGGTTGGGGCTATGTTTTTTACCCTAGAAAGGTTGAGCAATGGGTTTCTTGGTTAGTAAAGCATGAGTTGCCATAGAAACCTAAAGGAAAAGCTATGTGTATCATGTATGAATGTTGGCAGCTGGGAAGTAACCTATTGGGAACTTAAAACCTGAGGTTAGGTGATGGTATCCCTGTGGTAAGGTTTGCTTTAATTACCTTAGAAGAGATGTAGCTTTGGTTTTCTTGGTTGCTAAAAGCTGATTTGCTATGGAAACCTAGAGAAGGTTGTGTATTAAGTATCAAGTGTTAAACTTGGCAGCTAGGAATTAAAGTAAGCTACTATGCAGATTTTTGTAATCCTTTGTTAGGGATTGATGTAAATCCTTTAAACTAATTGGTTATGATGTTCTTAGAGTGTTGAAGCTGGAATTACTATATATGTTTTGTGAAATTTGTATAGTAACAGGTTACATAGAGCTTAAACTCGAAAATGCTGTTTTGTAGGATTGGAGAGCTAACTTGAAATTGATCGCATAGAATCCTAATTAAGGATAAAACCGACGTGTTGGGATGCTCGGATCGGTGTTCCGATGAGCCTACGGCAAGCTAGTGAGGAAAAACCTCATTTTAGCTTCGTTTGTCGCGAGCGAGTATTGTGATCGTTCATAAATCGCGGGAAGTGGCTTTCTCGCATCTCGGCATCATTTAAAGGTGGGTGGTGCTTTCCGAAGTCATCGAATGACCTATTATGTTTATAACACTTTTCTTGAGCATACATGTTTTGTATATGTTTAGTGACATTCATGCATTGTAGGGTTGAGTTTGATATATGACATGAGGTCTAATTGTATGCTTTGAAAGCAAAAATGCATGTGGACAGTGGCTAGTAAACATAGACCCTATAGATGTATGAACTTGCGTTGAACTATGAAATAGTGACAAAGTGACATTGTGAATAGATTGCATGATTAGCACCCAGTCTTGTGAATGTTAAACAAGGAAAGTAAACTTATAAAATATGTGGCATTAGAACTAGATGAATTGATTAACATCTAGAATTGGACATGTAAACCTAGCATAAAGAGCTAGTCATAGTGTGGCATTGTCAATGTATCCTCTAAGTGAGGATTGGATCATACTCACATTAGTCTAATGCTCGAGGTAAAGGTCGCTCTTCCTTGGGCGATGTGCTCCGGAGTGGTCATGAACTGGGTTGGTAAGCGGAGTTCTCCCCAGTAGACGGTCCTGTCGGGTTGGTAGTGGAATTCTCTCCGACGAAAAGGGATTTGGTTGATGAGTTGTAGTTAACCACATGGGTTAACTAAATTGATTGGATAATGGTATTGGTATATGATAGCATGCATGCATAAACTACATGAGTTATCTATATTATTTTTTTCAACTTTGTACAGGCATTGTAGTAGCATTAGTTTAGTTTGCTATCTATTTCCTTTCCTTCAGATGCCTGAGTAAACCTACTTGGTGAGTCGGCGAGGTCGGCAGTCGAACCCACTAGGAACTTTCAGTCGTTCTCACCCCACTAACCAATGCAGGTTCTAGCTCGTGCGGGGTGGTGGTGGATCGTGACAGGGACAGCGCGCTATAGATAGCGACATCCATTGAGTATAGTTATACCTTGTTTGTAGTTGATGAAAACAAATGTAAATTATTTATTTGAGAGATGGCAATGTAAATGTTAAAAAATGTATGAAACAAATGGTAAGCTTTGTATTTGATTTAAAGTAATCAAAATACAATATATCAATGGTTTAGTTAGTTTACTTTCACTTGCTTATGTTGCTTACCTTCGTGTAAGCCATGTATGGTGAAATTTTTCTGGGCATTTTCTTATACATGTTTGATAGTTGTTGTTGAGCTTTGGGCTAACAGAAAAGGTTCTGTTCGTTCGGCGTCTGTGTACGGACCCGAACCGACCAAATTGGCGGTCACGGGGCATGACATTTTATTTGTGGACTAGATTTGGTTTTGGGTTTTTATCTGTGAACTGGATTTGGTTTTGGATTTTTTGTTTGTGGACTGAATTTGGTTTTGGATTTTTGTTTGTGGACTGGATTTGGTTTTGGGTTTTTATTTGTGGACTCGATTTAGTTTTGTGTTTTTTGTTTGTGGACTGGATTTGGTTTTGGATTTTTGTTTGCGAACTGGATTTAGTTTTGAGTCTTGGATTTTTTTGTTTGTGGACTGGATTTGGTTTTGAGTCTTGGATTTTTTGTTTGTGGACTAGATTTGGTTTTGGGTTTTTGTTGTGGACTGGATTTGGTTTTGAGTCTTGGGTTTTTTATTTGTGGACTGGATTCGATTTTGGGTTTTTATTTGTGGACTGGATTTGGTTTTGAGTTTTTTGTTTGTGAACTGACTTCCAAAGAAGGCTTCTTATGTCCAGTGTATAGAGAGACTACCATTGTACAGATGTTTTGTATACCCTGTGATGTATATGAGTATTGGATCCAGATGATATAGTTTTGGTACTTTCTTTTGTACTTATATTTTGAGTTGGACACTCTTGTTCTTTTGTTAATAGTCTTATTGACTTCTACATGCTCTGATATCAGGATAGAATTTTTCTATATTTTCTCCTATCGACTTGCTTTCTTGTAAACGCCTTATATACTGTAGGTATATGGCGGGTCTGTGCACGTACCGGATATGCTTCCGCTGGTACCTGGGCGTGACAGATTATAGTGGTATCAGAGCCTAGGGTCGAGTCTTAGTAGACCTAGCAAACCTTAGGCTGGTTGGACTATAAGAATAGGCTCGTGAGAGACGAGGTCTAGTTGAGGTTGTTGTTAGCGAAAGTACTTTGATTGGGTGATTTAGAAACTCCGAATGGTAGGAGTTTGATCGGAATGTGCAATTACTAACTTTGCAGAGGGCCACGTTGGCGGCCGACAACGTGACATCGGAAGTTAGTATATGTTACATTTCATTACTTTCGCTTGATTAGTTGGCTTATATCTAAAATAAAGGTTCAATAGTATAGGTTTTATTAATCTATGTTTATTTTTGTGCTGCAGCTCAAGATGCCTTTAACTCGTTCGAGAGCCGCCGGGGCGGCTGAGGCGGCGGATGCGTTGGAAGTGGGGACCTCCGTTACTTCTGGATCTAGTGGGATCCATGAGTTGCAGGATCAACTCGCGATGCTGACGGATTTGGTTACTCAGCAGGCTACGGCAGCGCGACAGCAGATGGATGCCGCGCGTCGACAGGAAGACAGGATGAAGAGGTTAGAGGATTTATTACTGCGACAAACGACTGACAGAGAGATTCCCAATCCTATACCTACAGTACCAGACAGGGATACGACAGTGAGAGCAGAGTCACCTGTACCCGACACACCCCCAGTAGCTCCGAGGGTAGAGCCCCGACATGAGACGGTTGTACCACCACCCGTGCATGTGGCTGCGGCAGGGACAGTGTTACCTGAGATGGTGGGGATTGAGGAGCGAGAGCGAATGATGGAGCAACTGAATGAATTTCGTCGTTGCAACCCTCGTATTTTAGACGGGAAGAAAGCAGATCATTGGGTGGTCGAGAAATGGCTGATGCACATGGAGAAACTATTCTATGATACTTCTGTTGATGAGCGATATAGAGTTTGGTTTGCGACGCACCATTTGGACGGCGAGGCTTACAGGTGGTGGGTAGATAACCGTGAGGACCCCCGTGTGGATTTGTCAGCGATCACTTGGACGAGATTCAAGGAATTATTATTGACAACCTATTTTCCGCAGTGTGTAAAGTGGCAGATGGAAAGGGATTTAAGAAACCTGAGGCAGGGGGACAGGACAGTAGCAGAGTATGAGCGAGAGTTCTCCCGATTACTGCACTGTGTTCCTTTTGTGGTTCGAGATGATGAGGACAAGACCCGTATTTTTGAGGTGGGTTTGCGGCCTGCGATTTTTAGATTAGTCCAGGCGTCAAACCTTTCTACTTGCAGGGAAGTGGTGAATCGGGCATTGATTGTGGAAAAATAGGCAGAAATTATGAAAGAAAGAGATATTGTGGATCGAAGTAAAGGGAAGAGGCCAGTGGCTGAGAGCAGTGGTCAGCAATCCTTTAGGAGACCACCGAAGTATCCAAGAGGCCAGTCGGGCCAGTCGAGGGGTCGAGGTTCTTCAGCACCCCGTGGAGCACCTGAGCACCGTCGACAGCCACGTTGTGTCATTTGTGGTGGGCCTCACTTTCCACCACAGTGTCCACAACGTGGGGGCAAGTGTTTTATCTGCGGTCAGGAGGGCCACTATCGTTCAAAGTGCCCGAGAGGTTCTTCGCCTGCCCCATCATCAGCATCTGCACCTGCATCATCAGCTCCGAGCCAAGGAACCCCGACAGCACCCTCTCAGTACAGACAACCACCGGGACAGCGGCAATCTGAGAGTCCTCGGCAGGGTTCGAGTGGGCGTATATATACCGCCCAGACTGAGGAGGCCGCAGCAGCGGAGGAGGTCATAGCAGGTATCATTATGCTTTATGATATTCATGTTCGTGCATTATTTGATACTCGTGCTTCGCATTCTTTTATTGATCGGCAGTTTGCCGAGTTGCATAGCATTCATTTAGCACCTACTTTACATCCGGGACGAGTGATCGTGCCCGACCATACCCTAGATGTTCGTGAGTTTTGCCCTCGCTGCCCAGTTCGGGTAGGCGACTGGATTATGCCAGTGGATTTACTAGCACTACACAAACTTGGTGAGTTTGATATAGTATTGGGTATGGATTGGTTGACACAATATTATGCGACTATTGACTGCACGAGCAGAACGGTGACCTTTAGGGAACCGGGTCAGCAAGAGTTTGTTTATAAGGGGTGTCAGAGTTCATTGTTCGCAATGACTATTAACTCTTCGCGAGCGCGACAGTTGATTCGGAGAGGATGTGTAGCCTATCTGGCTAGCATTTCTATGAGTGACGGAGAAACCGTCAAGATTGAAGACATCCTAGTTGTGCGAGAATTCGGGGATGTGTTTCCAGCTGAATTGCCGGGTATGCTATTTGATAGGGAGGTTGAGTTTGTGATAGATCTTGTCCCTGGGACCACCCTTATCTCAAAAGCACCCTATAGGATGGCACCCGCTGAATAGAAAAAGCTGAAGGCACAGTTACAAGATTTATTGGATAAAGGTTTTATCCGACCGAGTGTATCTCCTTGGGGAGCCCCGGTATTATTTGTTAAGAAGAATAATGGATCTCTTCGATTGTGTGTGGATTATCGAGAAATCAACAAAGTCACAATCAAGAATAAGTATCCATTACCCTGAATCGACGATTTATTCGATTAGTTGCAAGGATCGAAAGTGAATTCCAAGATCGATTTGCAATCAGGTTATCATCAGCTTAAGATCAAGCCTGAAGATGTTTCTAAGACCACTTTTAGAATACGGTATGGGCATTATGAATTTACAGTTATGTCATTTGGACTGACAAATGTCCCAGCAGCCTTTATGGATTTAATGAACCGTGTCTTTAAGCCCTATTTGGACAGGTTTGTGGTCGTGTTTATCGACGATATCTTAATATATTTTCGAAGTGATGAGGAGCATGAAAACCATCTAAGAGTGGTGTTACAAGTACTTCGAGAAAAGAAACTGTTTGCAAAATTAAAGAAATACGAATTTTGGCTTCGAGAAGTAGTATTTCTGGGACATGTTATTACAGAGGCTGGGATAGCTGTGGATCCAAAGAAGATTGAAGAGATTAAAGATTGGCCCAGGCTGACAAATGTTACAGAGATTCGGAGTTTTCTTGGGCTAGCAGGATACTACAGAAGATTTGTGGAAGGATTTGCGAAAATGTCTACTCCTCTCACTCGACTCACACATAAAGGAGCTAAATTTCTGTGAAATGAAGCTTGTGAAAGAAGCTTTCAGGAGCTGAAAGAACGGTTAACCATTGCCCCGATTCTAGCATTACCTGTTACTGGAGTGGATTATGTGATTTACAGTGATGCGTCGCTGAATGGTTTGAGGTGTGTTCTAATGCAGAATTGCAAGGTAATTGCTTATGCATCTCACCAATTAAAGGATTATGAAAAGAACTACCCCACACATGATCTAGAGCTGGCTGCTGTAGTTTTTGCCCTAAAGCTTTGGCGCCACTACCTCTACGGCGAACGTTGCGAAGTTTATACCGATCATAAAAGTTTAAAGTATCTATTTACACAGAAGGAATTAAACTTGAAACAACGTAGATAGTTGGAGTTGCTCAAGGATTATGATTTGACCATCCTCTATCATCCAGAAAAAGCTAATGTTGTAGCAGATACTTTAAGTCGAAAATCGACGAAAAATTTGGCGATGTCGATAACTTTGCAACCACTGTTGGTAAAAGAAATGGAGCAGCTGAATTTGGAGGTTGTAGCTCCTGATACGCCTTGGAGACTTATGTCATTGGTGGTGCAACCTACCCTGATCGATCGAATTAAAGAAAAGTAAGCTCAAGATGAATTTCTGCAAAAGATTCGAACAAAAATCACTGTTGATTATGTTGGTGACTTTCGAGTGGATGATGAGGGACTGCTAAAATTCGGTGATAGAATTTGTGTACCAGCAGATTCTGATATTAAAGAGGAGATTTTAAAAGAAGCACACCGGGCGCCATATACTTTGCATCCTGGAAGTACGAAAATGTATAAAGATTTGAAGTTAACTTACTGGTGGCCTAGAATGAAAAAGGAAGTTGCTGATTTTATGGCTAAATGCTTAACCTGTCAGCAGGTTAAAGCTGAACATCGACTCCCTGCAGGAAAATTACAAAGCTAGCCCATACCAGTGTGGAAGTGGGAGAGGATCACTATGGATTTTATTGTTGGATTACCTCGCTTACAGGCAGGTCACGGTGCCATTTGGGTAATTGTAGACAGATTGACCAAATCTGCCCACTTTATTCCGATTCATACAGTCTGGTCGGGGGAGAGACTCGCACAAGTGTACCTAGATGAAATTGTGCGATTACACGGAGTACCTGCTTCTATTGTTTCTGATCGAGACACCCGATTCGTATCGCATTTTTGGAGGAGCTTACAGGAGGCCATGGGTACCCGATTGGATTTTAGTACTGCTTTCCACCCTCAGAGTGATGGGCAGTCCGAGCGTACCATCCAGACCCTTGAGGATATGTTGCTGGCCTGTGTGATTGATTACCAAGGCAGTTGGCCACAGTTCCTACCGATGGCTGAATTTGCTTATAACAATAGTTATCAAGCAAGTATTCATATGGCACCGTTTGAAGCTCTCTATGGTAGGAAGTGTAGATCACCACTTCATTGGAGTGAAGTGGGGGAGAGATTAGTTTTGGGTCCAGATGTGTTACAGGAGGCTGAAGCTAAAGTTCGACTTGCACGAAAACGTTTACTGACAGCTCAAAGTCGACAAAGGAGCTATGCGGATAAACGTCGGCGAGAACTGGAATTTCAAGTTGGCGATCATGTATTCCTGAAAGTTTCACCGACAAAGGGAGTTAAGAGATTTGGAATTCACGGAAAGCTGAGTCCTCGGTTTATTGGACCCTACGAAGTGTTGGAACGGATAGGCCCCGTAGCGTATCGGCTTGCTTTGCCGCCAAACCAATCAGGAGTACACAATGTGTTTCATATATCTATACTTCGAAAGTATATTTTTGATCCAACCCACATACTTGAGAGTACCCCAGTGGATTTGCTAGAAGATTTGAGTTTTGAGGAACATCCCGTGAGAATCCTAGCTTGTGAAGTGAAACGGCTTTGAACCCGCGAGATACCCTACGTAAAGATCCTTTGGAGCAGTCATGATGAACGGGAAGCCACTTGGGAACTGGAGAGTGCGATGTTAGAGCACTATCCCTATCTTTTCTCGACGGAATTTTGAGGTAAGTATTTACAAGTTTCGCGGACGAAACTTCTTTTTAGGACGGGTGAATGTAATACACTGAACTTTTGCAAATTGCGAAGTTCGAGTGTGAGGAATGATATGTGGATTTATCCTACATATTTTAAAAGGCTTGGACAAGTTTTCGGACAAGTTAGAGGGTAATTGGATGGCTAAAAGTAAGAAAGTGCATTGATCTGGCGAAATCAGCATTTTTCTGCTTGGTGTACCGGTACAGCCATCATTGTGTACCGGTACACAGTGGCAGAAACGTGGCAGTAAGGTTATTTTGGTAATTTCACACCTTATACTTATCTACTTGACCCCAGCTCGACCTGGGATGCTCAGTAGAGGTTGCTGGAGCTCAGAATTTGGTCCTCCACCTTCTCCACTCTCTCTCTCTCTAGGATTTTTCTCTCTCTACATAGAATCGACGATTTCGCCCGTTTTCGTCGCCTCGCCTGTTCTTCGCTGTTTGCCAGCATCGCAGAGCTTACGTGGACGTGTGAGAGAGTGTTCTGGAAGGCTTTTCGCAGCCCTGAACCAGTAGTTCACTGGTTGGAAGCCTGAGGAGGTAATCGACTCAATTTTTTCCATTATCAACGTTCTATTAAACAAGTTGTTTATAGATTTCGGGTTTTTTGCTTTCAACTATTTTAAACTGAGGTTTCAGCAAATAAGATGAGTTAATTAGCTGTGAATTAACCTCCTTAGACCAGGGATAAGCTACTTTGAAGCTTAGTAGAGGTAATTAGTTCACTATGAAGCTAATTCGGAACTAAATGCGAGTTGTTTGCGCGAACTAATGCAGTTTGGATTGCTTTCTTCGCAGCAGGGTTTTGAAACAAATTGAGCTTGATTGGTGACCTTGGGGACTGGTTTAGAAGGTGTTCTAACCTGAGGTAAGCTGGAATTACAGTTAGAAACATAATTTCACAAGAATTCGGCTATATGAATTAGTATACGTGCGTTTTGACGCCGTTTAATGATTGTTCGCAGCGAGAGTGCAATCGACCCTTGGATTGTCTTCAGCAAGCTTGAGAGAGCCCTTGGAGAGTTATTTTGAGGTACTAAAGGGAACCAAAATAGGAATTCAAGTTACTACTTTGTACTACGTGCGAATTGTGCCGAAATTGGACATTTCGGGTGTAGTATTGATGTGATTTCGTGCTTTGTTTTCAGCAGGATTGGGGCTTCGTTGAGCTGAATATTGGGACTTCTTGTGACTGATCTGAGCCTAGTAAGAGGTGGGTTTGACCTAACCAGAGCAAGTGAAGCTCCCTATGTTCTATATGTCACTATAGAAATGGGTACATAGGCACTTTTATGATTATGTGATTGATATGGAATCGAAACTCGTTATCGTAATGTTTGATATATAATTGAATTGAAATCTCTATAAAGTAGAGAACATGAAGTAGAGAACATTCATGCATAAAAGTCTTCATGCATAAAAGTCCACGCTTAATTTAGTTAAATGCCTAATGGACAAGTTATTATGTTCCTATAAAGTAGTGAACAATGACAGTCTCTTGACCCTATTGAAAGTATATTAATAGTGGAAAGTTTCTAATGTAATATGTCAATTAGTATTACTTTTATGTGTTTACTAATCTAGTGGATGCTAGCAAGTTTCATTGTTTATTCTACTGAGAATTCCGATCAATAGATCGAGAGTGACAACATAGTGTACTACGCCATGATATTTGAGATATGTTGGACTATGGACTTTGCTTGCTTGCCATTGTGCTCATTCGCACACGCTTGTGAGGGTAGCTCCCTACAAGCCGGCACTCCGGAGTTGGCCTACGCGACAGTTGCTCGCCTGTGCGGGATTGGGTGCCGAAGTGGATTATCGTGGGGAGTATATACTACCACGGGGCCATTAGGCGCGGCGCAAGCCGGACTACCTTGGGTAGGTCCTGATAAATGAAAGTAAAACTCTAAATGAAATGGAAATGGAAGTACAGTAATGAATGATTATCAGTTATAGTGTACAGTAGTTACTTACACATCCATGCTTATCTTCATGCTTGCAATAGTTGCTATGTTTCTATTATTCAGTTAACTCATTACTGTAAATATTGTTAATTACATATTGTATACATGCTCCTTATTTGTTAGCATTGGAAATGCATCATGAAATTATTGCTTTATTTTTATTTAGTACATCATGAGCCTAGTGGTGTAATTCGCCGAGGCTGGCGGCTTACCCACTGGGAACTATTGTTAATAGTTCTCACGCCCTTTTATAGTTGTTTTTACAGAGCCATCTACAAGAGAGGCTAGGGATCGTGGCAAGAGAGTCGCGTCTAGCTAGACATTGCTAGGAGCTTGCTAGTCGATCACCTTGTTACTCGGGCTACGGCCGAGGGTGATGTCCAGTGTATAGAGAGACTACCATTGTACAGATGTTTTGTATACCCTGTGATGTATATGAGTATTGGATCCAGATGATATAGTTTTGGTACTTTTTTTTGTACTTATATTTTGAATTGGACACTCTTATTCTTTTATTGATAGTCTTATTGACTTCTACATGCTCTGATATCAGGATAGGATTTTTCTATGTTTTCTCCTATCGACTTGCTTTCTTGTAGACGCCTTATATACTGTAGGTATATGGCGGGTCTGTGCACGTACCGGATATGCTTCCACTGGTACCCGCGCTTGACACTAGAAGAATTAAACATTGACAAATTTATATAGTGCCCTTAAAATTAGGGATGTCAATGGGCACAGATACCCGAAATTTTATCTGAACTCAAATTCGAACACAGTGAATTTATCCGATACCAAATGGATATGGTTTCAGATATGGATATAAAAAACAAATATCCGACAGATATAGATTTTGACGGTACCCGACCCGAACCTGAGCCTGACCCGAACCCGAATTTATTTTACATTATATATAATATGTATATAAAAATTTGATGTTATATTTAAATTTGTATTTTAAAAATTTAGATTTAATATAATATATTTTGAAATATTGAAAAGATAAATAATTATTTCGGGTTCGGATTTTCGGGTTCGGGTTTCAGATTTTTTGTGGGGTTCGGATTTGGATATGGATTTTTAAAATCTGTTGGGTTCGGATTCGGGTTTGGATTTCGGGTTTCGACTCAGGTTTGGGTTCGAATTTTTGAAAATCCATCACAAATCCGACCCATTAATATCCCTATTTAAAATACTACGTGCATAAATTAATCAAATGTTTTTACAATATGAAAACCGACACGCCACCAAGAAATAAGTACAATATTTTTTGGTGAGTTGTACTAAACATAACAATATTTATTAAATACAAGGAATTTATAAAATTCAATGAATCTCATTAAAAAAACTAATTGAATGAATAGTGGCAATGAACTGATCTATCAATAATCAATAATAATTTTGAATTCGTAATCCGAGGTCGAAAGCTATGAATCGCTTTGGAAGAAGGAAAATATTTAACTCATACTTACAGGTAATCAAGATTCCATGTAAGTAGCAACCAACATTTTGAAAACTAAATCAAATCAGTCGATTTATTGGATCCATTAAACTGTCACTTGGTCAAAAAATTATTTTTATTTGTTATGTCCTGGATTAATTGATTAAAAATAGTATTAAGCAAGCGTTGCCTATGGACGTTTGTCGATACACCGTTGGCCGAACCATATAAACTTCTTCTCTTTTTTTATTTCTTATTACTTTGTTATGATAGAATTTTAAGGTATGTAAAATAAATAGAAAATAAATACATACCAAGATCCAGGATCATAATAAAATAAAACAACTCACAGAGCGCCATAGAGAAGATATTCTTGATCAATTTTATAGAAGCGTGAAGTCCGGCTATGATCTGAAAGTCACAAACCGAACGTGGGTGATTTGTTTTCTCCTCCTATCTCAGGCACTCTGCTGTATGGTGTGGAACCAATGGTAATTCTTCACCAGAAATACGTATGAGAGGGTGGCAGGACCAATATCCCTTTTATATAGAGTCCAGATCAACTTCTCATCAAAATTTGATTAGGATTCTATTTAAATTTAAAATAGATGGGATAGGAATAAAATATACCATATCAAGTAGTTCTATATCTGTTAGGATTGACCTTTATCTATAGTAAATTCTAATTTAAATATGATTAATTGGGCCACAATATATGAAAATCCTAACAATCTCCACTTGGCTCATATTAATCATATTTCATGAACGGATTTTCTATGCTCCAAACTTTATTGCGCATTATTGGAAACTTTATGGTCAAATACCTTAGAACTCACTTGATCATTAACTAAAACTAAAAGACTACAATGATAGTAACTATGGCGGTCCACCTCTTCATAACGAAATTTTCCTTCCATAATTACCGTATCATCTCCACCTCCTAGCCGAGTACTTTATATGGCACAACTTTATGAATGAACTTAAACTATATGTTCATTCGTTAATAGATGAAACTTTATGTCTATTAAATGGTCCAACACAGCTGCATTAAACTTTATTGAAAAAAGATAGATGTTACAATTTTATACATCAAAAGAACTAATCAAACCCATACTGTTAACACAATCTGTATATGACCCAGGTGCCGGCCCCTTGGTCATTGGGTTTGCGATTATACACTTGGTACTCATGTACTCAATTACAACATAACC
Source organism: Ananas comosus (assembly GCF_001540865.1). Lineage (NCBI taxonomy): Eukaryota > Viridiplantae > Streptophyta > Magnoliopsida > Poales > Bromeliaceae > Ananas > Ananas comosus. Next base: position 6,427,941 of record NC_033636.1, read on the forward strand.
TTTCTCTATCTCTTCTCTCACAATAAGATATTTGGTGTCTAAGTGTTTACACTCTGCTGTAATCTTGTTGTTATTGGCAAAGAAAATCGCAGCTGAACTATCACAGAAAATCTTTATTAGATAAACACCAGAGTCCATAATTCTTAAGTCTGTGATAAAATTCCTAAGCCAAATAGCCTGTAATGTGGTCTCGTAACATGCAATATGATTCAAAGTTCCTTTCAAATACCTCATAACCTTTTTAGCAGCCTTCCAATGCTCAATGCTTGGATTACTGTAACGACCCAGCCCACTAGCAATAATAACTCGTTGGGCCCAACCACCGGCCCAAAATGCTTAAGCCTAGTTATTATTACTAGTGTCTAAGTCTCTTATAAACCCAATGACAACCCCATTCCCATCCGATGTGGGACTATTGGGGTGTCACAGACTCCCCCCGTTAAGGCCCTGACGTCCTCGTCAGTCCAAACACACACAGCCCAAGATCACCAGGCTATGTGAGACTCATCTCGCTAGCCTGTCATTCAGACCCTGGCTCAGCCGAGACTCGCCACACATGTCCAGCTGGTGAACCGGCTCTGATACCAAATGTAACCCAGCCCACTAGCAAATAATAACTCGTTGGGCCGAACACCAGGCCCAAAATGCTTAAAGGACCAGTTATTCGACTTCTGATCGCGTCCACATGGCGCGTTGACGTTCGACGAGAGGACGATCTAGCTAGACGGCAGTAGCGACAGTCACCCTGGTTATTTCTTTCCGCTTTAGTAGTCATTTAATAAATGGTTCAGTTAGATGTTTGAATGTTGTGATTTCCGTTATGCATGAGATTATGGATATTTTATATTACATGAGATTGGAGTTTTCGATCGGTGGTTTTGGTTCTGTGGAGATTTAGTTTTCTTGTAGTTATGCATCGTGGTTTTCTACCCCTCGAGGTAGTCGGTTTTCAAAATAAAATTTCCGTGTGGGAAACAGTTTTAAAAAGATTTTCGAATGGCTTTTATAAATGATTGAATTAGAGTTTAAAAACAAAAGCTTCCGTGTGGGGAGCACTTTTAAATAGGATGTTTGTTGTATTGTGCATTGCATCATCCGGCGCCTAAGGAGTGCTTAGAGGCATGCATCATTCTAAGGATTGTTAGCTGTATGGAAATGCATATCATGCCTTGGTTGTTGATTGGTAAATGTAGGTTGTGGTTGTGATCCTGTTGTATCGTTGGTACGCCGTGCAGATACAAAGGAGACTCTGTCCGAGTGGACAGAGGAACTTTGTATTTGTGGCGGGTCTGTACGCCGCGTGGCCCAGGTTGAAAAAAAAAAAATGGCACGTTTTCCGCAACTCTGTTTTTAAAAGGCTTTTAAAATCGGCCCCGGGGCGTGACAGATTAAGATGGTATCAGAGCGTGAAACAACTACAACTGCATTTACAAGTTTTCTAACTGAACCACTGGTTAGGTTGACCCATAGGAAGACCTAAGGTATATAGGCACGTGAGTGCGGTGTATTGGGTTTGAGTCCCGGTGAGTTGGTATGTCGAGTCGTTTGGTTTGCTTGACGGTGTTTTCTGTCGCAGATGGCTCGTGGTAGGCCCCCTCGTCCGGGTCGTGGTGGTGGACGCGTCGGTGCGCAAATGCCTGGCCGTACTCGTACTCCTCCGAGTGGGGGTGTTGGGGAGCAGTTGGGCGCGGAGCCGCTAGTGGTACTCGGACTCAGCAGCTCGAGGCCCAGGTAGCTGATTTGAGGGGTCAGCTGGCGACCCTCTCTGGTTTGTTTCAGCAGTTCTTGCAGCAGCAGGCTGCGGCTACTGCTACCCCGGTCCCACCTTCGGCTCAGGACACTCCGGTGAACGCGTATCCTCCCGCGACGCATGCGCCTGCCGTACCTCCAGCTGTCACTACTACGACGACGACGGCCACCACGACGGTTCCCGCTGGGGGTGTTGATACCCTTGCAGCGGAAGGCACCCGCATACGGGCGAAGCTGGTGGAGTTTCGAAAGTTCGATCCGCCGAAGTTCGCAGGAAGGAGTGATGACGTCTGGGTGATCGAGCATTGGGCCACTCACATGGAGAAGCTGTTTCGTGATCTGCACATCGAGGAGCTGGATCGAGTCCCTCTAGCTGCTCACTGTCTTGAGAAGGATGCGTATTCGTGGTGGATCGGCCACTTTGAACGCAAACTTGGGAGCATCTATCAAAGCTGGGAGGAATTTCGGAGACTCCTGTACGAGCAGTACTTCAAGGATAGCACTAAGCAGAGTTTGGAGCGTGAATTGGGGCGTCTCAAGCAAGGCAACCGTACCGTAGGCGAGTATGAGCGAGACTTTTCTCGCATTGTTTCGTTGATTCCGTTCGTGGTTCGTGATGAGTATCACAAGGCAAGGATGTTTGCGAGAGGGCTAAGGCCCAGTATTCAACTTCTGATCGCGTCCCATGGCGCGTTGACGTTCGACGAGAGCTTAGATCGGGCCCTGATGGTGCAGAGTGAAATGGACGAGGCTCGAATCGAACAAGGCGCATCCGAGAAGAGTGAAGACAGGAAGCGAGCACAGGAAAGTTTTGCTGGTAGCCAATCGAGCAACGGACGATCATCCAAGCATCGCAAGGCACATTCAGGATCGAGCAGCGCCCCCGCTACGTCTCAGCAGCAGAGCATCAGACCTTGTGTTATCTGCGGTGAGGCTCACAAGGTTATTGAGTGCCCATAGCGCCACAATCACTGTTACCGGTGTGGCCAACGTGGACATCTTCGGGCAGATTGCACCAGTGGAGTAGGTACAGCATCTGTAGCAGCATCTACTCCAGCAGCTCCATGGCAGGATCGTGGCAATTCGACCTATTCTTCAGCTGGACGTCCATCGACATCTCGTCAAGTGAATGAGGTACACCAGACCACTGACGGACGCGCCTTTATGATGACACGTCAGGAGGATGATCCATCGGCTGATGTCGTTGCAGGTATAATGTTGTTGTTATCGTCGTAGCTTTGCATGCTTTTTGTTTAGTGCATCTCTCCTTGCATTGCATGCATGTGTTGTGCTAGTTCGTTGTGCGTCGGATCACCCCCGCCTGTGAGCAAGTTTCGAGGACGAAACTTCCTTTAAGGGGGGGATGATGTAAGGACTGAGATTTTTGCAGTGTAGCTAAACTCTCGGTTGACGATGTTTTTGTGTGTAATTTAATTACAAAAGCACTCGTCAAGTTTCGGGCGAAAACGAGTTAAAACGGAAATTCTGCGCGATTTCCAAGTTTCACTTAAAGTGAATAGTAACTCGATTTTCCGGAGAAGCCGCGGTGGGAAGTTGGCTTCTGGCTCGTACCGGACTCTGTTCATAGCAGTCCAATAGCTCGTTTCGACCGGTTCAGCTGTTCTGGAGCTAATGACGCTGACGGATTTTGAGTTTGACGCACGGATTTCGAGAAAATCCAAAAATACATGTTTTATATGTATTTTTGTGTGTGTTTCCTTCTATTCGAAGAAGGTTGGATCTTGTCGTGAATCCGTGGTCGATCAAGACGAAACGAAATCGCAGCTTTGTTGTCTCCGAGGTGCTGATCGCACCGGTGCAATCCGTTCACAAATCTGACGGACGGATCTGCGGAGATCGCGCGTTGATCGAGGAGAGGTCGGTAGTGGCAAAACGGTATTTTCGCAAAAGTCGCGATATTTTATGTACCGTTTTGCGTGAGATCGCACGTGGAGGGGCGTTCATGCGTTTTAGTCGTTCGGTGAGGATCTCGGATAGAAATTCCGGTGTTTGGTGGACCTTTTTGCGATGTTGCACCTTTGTATATAGTCTCTTTAGGGTTTGGAGCCACTCAACCCTAACCCTAGCTACCCTAGTCGCCCCAGCCGCCTCCCTCTCCTTCCTCTGCACCTGTTGCGCGCGCCCAGGCCGCTGCCAACTGAGCCCCGGCCGGCCAACCGCCGCGCAGCCACCACTTCTCTCTTTCTCCATCTCTTTCTCTCTCCCTCTCTCCTCTCGGGTTGTGTGAAGGCCCGGAGCTGCGCCTCTTGCAGACCCTCCCCCTGGATTTCACCGTGCTCCGGCAACTTTCCCCGCCGACCGCCGCCGTCGCCTGCGCCGCCGCTGCCACCCCGGACCGCATCTGCAGCCCAGGCCGAGCTCAGGCCGAGCTGGGTTGCAGCCGCTGCCAGCGCGCCGCCGCCGCCTGGGAACCCTCCCGCCGACATCCCCCGTGCCCGGGCACCCCTTCCCGCCGGTCGCCGCCGCCCCAGCGCGCCGCCGCCGCCGCCTCGGCCGGCTGCAGCCGTCCAGCCCGAGCCCAGGCCGAGAGCCGTGTGCGGCCAATTCCTCGCGCCGCCGCCGCCCTGAGCCACCTGTGCCGCCCTTCCCCGACCTCCTGCAGCCCGCCTCCGCCGTCCCGGAGCTCCCCTGCCGCCGCCGTGGCCGCAGCAACTCCTGGAACCCGTGCCCTAGCCCGTGCGGGCTCATCTTGCCCCGCCGTCGCCGCCGCCGCCGCTTCCAGCCGCTGTCTGAGGTGAGCACCTCACTCCTCTCCTCCCCCGCACCCATCCCTGGCCTCCGCGCGCGCCGCCGTGCCGCCGGAAGCCGGCCG
>NC_033636.1:6432626-6435589 GCF_001540865.1 Ananas comosus
ACTCTTATTTCATGGTACACGGAGTATTAAACTCGGTTTTGAATTTCAAGATTTTTATTTCACGGTACACAGAAGTTTATCATTGAAGTAAGCTTTTTTCTTAGATGATTAACTTCAATTAATAGCAAATTCTGGCTTAAACTATAATTTATTATTTTTATAGTTTTTATCCCTCAACTTTTACTGATATTATAAATTATAAATATAATTTATTGTTCTTACAATTTTGCCTTTATTCTTCTTTTTTCTATTTTATGCTTTTATTTTTAATTTCTTCTACTTTTTTATGCTTTATTTTTTAACTTCTTTCTTTACTTTTTCATATAATTTTAATATTTCTTTTTTATTCAGCTATTTATTTATTTATTATTTTTACGGAACCAATCCGCCACAACGTGTGAGCAGCTTCACTGTTCTATCTATCTTCTTATCTTCTATCTATTAATCCCCAATATATATTATTTACCTTATGTGGCACATTTTTCTTTATCTTTTGAAGATTTTTTCCTGACTTTCTTTTTTCTCTGTAGTGGTACCTTCTGTTTATTCTCTCTCTCAATGCTTATCTGACCCCTATCTTCCATATCTCTCTCTCTCTCTCTCTCTCTCTCTCTCAATGCCCTTTCGACGAAAAATTCTAGAATGTAATAGGTATATTGGGGGCTTTTTTTTGCAAATAGCTCTCTGAGTAATTTTTATTTTAAAAAGAGCCCTATCAAAATTAAAATTATAAAAATGGCCCTATTCCTGCCACACAGGCACCACGTCAGCGCCACGCTGGCAGGACTGGAGCCAGGGTATTATGTTGAACACGATGAATCATTCACCGTGTCTAAACACGGTGAATGGTTCACCGTGTTTAGTACGTATTTTTTATATATTGAAAAGTGGAATAAGGAGTAGGGATGTCAATAGGTATGGATATCCAAAATATTATCTGAATCCAAATCCAAATAAATTNCGATCCGCCGAAGTTCGCAGGAAAGAGCGACGACGTCTGGGTAATCGAGCATTGGGCCACTCATATGGAGAAGCTGTTTCGTGATCTGCACATCGAGGAGCTGGATCGAGTCTCTCTAGCTGCTCACTGTCTTGAGAAGGACGCGTATTCGTGGTGGATCAGCCACTTCGAACGCAAACTTGGGAGTATCTATCCAAGCTGGGAGGAATTTCGGAGACTCCTGTACAAGCAGTACTTCAAGGATAGCACTAAGCAGAGTTTGGAGCGTGAATTGGAGCGTCTCAAGCAAGGCAACCGTACCGTAGGCGAGTATGAGCGAGACTTCTCTCGCATTGTTTCGTTGATTCCGTTCGTGGTTCGTGACGAGTATCACAAGGCAAGGATGTTTGCGAGAGGGCTAAGGCCCAGTATTCGACTTCTGATCGCGTCCCATGGCGCGTTGACGTTCGACGAGAGCTTAGATCGGGCCCTGATGGTGCAGAGTGAAATGGACGAGGCTCGAATCGAACAAGACGCATCCGAGAAGAGTGAAGACAGGAAGCGAGCACAGGAAAGTTTTGCTGGTGGCCAATCAAGCAACGGACGATCATCCAAGCATCGCAAGGCACATTCAGGATCGAGCAGCGCCCCCGCTACGTCTCAGCAGCAGAGCATCAGACCTTGTGTTATTTGCGGAGAAGCTCACAAGGTTATTGAGTGTCCACAGCGCCACAATCACTGTTACAAGTGTGGCCAACGTGGACATCTTCGGGCAGATTGCACCAGTGGAGCAGGAATAGCATCTGCAGCAGCATCTACTCCAGCAGCTCCATGGCAGGATCGTGGCAATTCGACCTATTCTTCAGTTGGACGTCCATCGACATCTCGTCAAGTGAAGGAGGTACACCAGACCACTGACGGACGCGCCTTCATGATGACGCGTCAGGAGGACGATCTGTTGGCTGCCGTCGCCGCAGGTATAATGTTGTTGTTGTTGTCGTCGTAGCTTTGCATGCTTTTCGTTTAATGCATCTCTCCTTGCATTGCATGCATGTGTTGTGCTAGTCCGTTGTGCGTCGGATCACCCCCGCCTGTGAGCAAGTTTCGAGGACGAAACTTTCTTTAAGGGGGGGATGATGTAAGGACTGAGATTTTTGCAGTGTAGCTAAACTCTCAGTTGACGATGTTTTTGTGTGTAATTTAATTACAAAAGCACTCGTCAAGTTTCGGGCGAAAACGAGTTAAAACGGAGATTCTACGCGATTTCCAAGTTTCACTTAAAGTGAATAGTAACTCGATTTTCCGGAGAAGCCACGGTGTGAAGTTGGCTTCAGGCTCGTACCGGACTCCGTTCCTAGCGGTCCAATAGCTCGTTTCGACTGGTTCAGCTGTTCTGGAACTAATGGCGCTGACGAATTTTGAGTTTGACGCACGAATTTCGAGAAAATCTAAAAATACATGTTTTATATGTATTTTTGTGTTATTCATTCTGTTGGAATGAAAGGTTGGATTTTGTCGCAAATCCGTGGTCGATCGAGGTGAACCAAAATCGTAGCTTTGTTGTCTCCGAGGTGCTGATCGCACTGGTGCAATCCGTTCGCAAATCTAACGGACGGATCTACGGAGATCGCACGTTGATCGAGGAGAGGTCGGTGTTGGCAAAACGGTATTTTCTCAAAAGTCGCGATATTTTATGTACTGTTTCACGTGGGATCGCACGTGGAGGGACGTTCATGCGTTTTAATCGTACTGTGAGGGACTCGGATTGTAATTCTGATGTTTGGGGGACCTTTTTGCATGTTGCACATTACTTTTATAGGCTCTTTAGGGTTTGGAGCCACTCAACCCTAACCCTAGCCTTGCCCTAGCCCCCTAGCCGCCTCCTACCTCTTCCCTGCACTTGCTGCGTGTGCCCTGGCAGCCGCCGATCGAGCTCCGGCCGGCCAACCACGCGGCAGCCACCACTCTCTATCTTCTTCCCTCTCTTTCTCTCTTCCTCTCTCCTCTCGGGTTGTGTGGAGGC
>NC_033636.1:6435689-6517753 GCF_001540865.1 Ananas comosus
TTGTTGGTACGCCGTGCAAATACAAAGGAGACTCCGTCCGAGTGGACAGAGGAACTTTGTATTTGTGGCGGGTCTGTACGCCGCGTGGGCCAGGTTGAAAAAAAAAAAAAAAAATGGCACGTTTTCCGCAACTCTATTTTAAAAAGGCTTTTAAAATCGGCCTCGGGGCGTGACAATTACTTTAATACCTGCCAAGTAATCCAACGGCAAAAGCAATATCCGGATGTGTGCACGTTTGTGCATATATAAGACTACCAACTGCAGAGGCATATGATATGTTTTTCATCTGTTCAATTTCTAATTTATTCTTGGGACACTGAAAAGCATTAAGCTTATCCCCTTTCTGGACAGGAGCAACACTGGGCTTACAATTATGCAACAAAATTTTTCAAAACTTTCTTTATGTAGGCCTTTTGAGATAGACCGAGTAAACCTTTATGTCTATCACTTTTGATTTCAATACCAAGAACATATGAGGCCTCACCTAAATCTTTCATTTCAAAATTTTGGAAAATAAATTCTTTAGTATTATGCAATAGCCCAAGATCATTACTGGCAAGCAAAATATCATCAACATAAAGGACTAAGAAAATTATTTTACTCCCACTAACCTTTAGATAAATACATTGATCAACAATGTTTTCCTTAAAACCAAATGTCAAAATAGTTTGTTTAAATTTTAAATACCATTGTCAGGAGGTCTGCTTTAGTCCATATATTGATTTCTTTAATTTGCATACCAAGTGCTCATTTTCCTTTTGCGAGAATCCTTCAGGTTGATTCGTATACACCTCTTCATAGAGATCCCCATTTAAAAAAAGCAGTTTTGACATCCATCTAATGTAGCTCGAGATCAAAATGAGCAACCAGAGCCATAATAATACGGAAAGATTCCTTTCTAGATACTGGAGAGAAAGTCTCTTTATAGTCAATGCCTTCTTTCTGAGTAAAATCTTTTGCCACAAGACGGACCTTGTATCTCTCTATGTTACCTTTGGAGTTCCATTTGATTTTATAAACCTATTTGCATCCTACAGATTTAACTCTTTTAGGTAACTCAACAAGATCTCATACCTTATTGTGGTTCATGGATTCAATCTCATCCTTCATGGCATTGTACTATTCCGTAGAATTATTACTATTTATGGCTTCGGAAAAACTAAAAGGATCATCTAAACTCTAACCATTCTCATAAAAATAGACAATATAATCACTGGATATAGCCGGTCTTCTCTGTCTTGAGGATCTTCTTAAATCTATCTGATTATCCACATGTACATCTTGATGTGGATTATTCACTTGTACATCTTGATGTAAATTATCCACTTATACATCTTGATGTAAATTATCAATGATAGGTTCATAATCACTTTGTGGTTCCAAAACAACTTGTTGTTCTACTGGAATAGGAACCATCAAATCGTGAGAGACAATAGTAGATCTGTCATGTACAGAATCCAAATGCTCTTGAATTTCCTCAAATTCATTGAACCGAGGTTCAGAGCTCCCACTAATTGCACTATCCTCAATAAACCGTGTTGTTTTAGTTTCTGCAATCTTTATAGGAAGTGATGGACAGTAAAACTTATACCCTTTGGACCTTTCTGAATAACCAATAAAATATTCTGATATGGTTCGAGGGTCCAATTTTTTTTTTTTTTTTTTTTGTGGATCATACAATTTGGCCTCAGCTTGACAACCCCATGTATGAAATCTTAAACTGGGTTTCCTACCTGTCCAAAGCTCAAAAGGAGTCTTAGTGACAGCCTTAGTAGGGACCCGATTAAGAATATATAGGCAGTTTCGAGTGCCTCACTCCACAATGATATCGGAAGGGTAGAATTACTGATCATACTCCTGAGCATATCAATTAATCTGCGAATCCTTCTTTCAGCAACACCATTCTGATTAGGTGTCCCTGGCATGGTGTACTATGGAACAATTCCGCACAACTCCAGAAACTTAGCAAAAGGCCCAGGGATTTGGCCTTTATCTGTTTGTCTACCAAAATATTCATCACTCCTATCTGATCTGACTACTTTTATTCTTTTCTCGAGTTGATACTCTACTTCAGCCTTATATGCCTTAAAGGCATCTAATGCTTCAAATTTTTTTTTTTTTTAAGCAAGTAGAGATAGCCATATCGAGAGTAGTCATCAGTAAATGTGATAAAATATTTATGGCCAGTAATTGAAATAGGAAGAAGTCCGCATATATCAGTATGAATCAATTCTAATGTTCCATCAGATCTTTTGGCACCTTTAGAAGAGATTTTGGTCTGCTTTCCCTTTATGCAGTCCACACATATTCCAAAGTCAGAGAAGTCCAAATCATTTAAAATGCCTTCTCTTATTAATCTTTGGATTCTCTGTTTCGAGATGTGTCCTAACCTCTTATACCATAACATGGATGACCTTTCATTATTAATGCCACGTTTTGATCCAATATTTTCGTGCATGGTAAGAAGGATTTCACTATATGAATCATCTAGAAATACTTTATATAGATTATTTTTCAAAACACCATAGCCAACTATCTGAGATTTATAGGATAAAGAAAAAACTTTATTATCAAAATTGAAACTATATCCCAATCCAACAAGTTTCGAAATAGAAATTAAATTCTTAGAAAAATTTGGAACATAAAATGTATCAACTAAATCAAAAATATGACCAGTAGAAAGAACTAATCTAAATGTTCCTACAAATTCTACTTTAGTTGGATTTCCTTCAGCTGTATAGATAGTCGCTTCATCTTTACTGGGTTTTCTCCGATTCTGAAATCCCTGCACGGAATTCGCCACGTGACATGTGGCACCAGAGTCAATCCACCAAGTATTAGACGGAACTGAAACTAAATACAACTCATGCATCAAAACCAAAAATTTACCCATATTCTGGAGCCATTTCTGATACTTTTGGCAGTCCTTCTTTATATCACCATTTTTCTTACAAAAGAAGCACTTGGGAGTCCAATTACTTGATTGGCCTTGTGAATCAGATGGAGCTTCCTTGTTCTTTCTTTCTGAGTCATTCTTGCCCTTACCATTCTTAACACGCTTTATTTGTCTCTTTTGAGAAATAAAGTTGACTGCATTTTGTTTCTCTTGTATTAATCTCCCTTCCTCTTGCACACACATGGTCAGCAATTCATTAATTGACCATTTATCTCTATGTGTATTATAAGAGATCTGAAATTGTACGTATTCAGATGGCAAAGAGTTCAAAATAAAGTGTACTAAGAATGAATCAGAGATGGTTACTTCAAGTGCGGTGAGTTGCGCTGCAATATCTCGCATTTCCATAATATGCTCGCGAATCGAGCCATTTCCGGAGTACTTCATGGAAGATAGTTTATTCATTAAGGTGCTTGCTAAGGCTTTATCGGAGCTGACAAATTGCTCCTCAATGGCCTTTAGATAATCTTTGGCTTTATCACATTCGGAGATCGATCCCCTTATGCCTTTTTGATACACTTGACTTTATGAGTATGAAACTTAAGCAATTGGATCGCTCCCACTTTTCCTGCGCAGATTCCTGCTGTGGAGTCATTGATCCCACTACCTTAGACGGTTGCTCAACGCGCAGAGCCAAATCTAAATTCATACACCCTAATGTAAGAATAATCTATTCTTTCCACTCCGAATAATTAGAATCATTAAGTATAGGAACAGATTACCAATAAGAACATAAAATGGGATCATAACTGAAATGCATGTTTTATCAATAAAATACCACATCATAAATTACCACACCAAAATTAAAAAAATACACATTATATGACATCACAACCCCTCCTTTGGGAGCAGATTTCGTTCCTTATGCATATACTCTATATAACATCACAACCCCTCCTTTGGGAGCAAAGTTATGAGCATAAATATGCAATTATTCCTTATGCATATACTTTATATGACATCACAACCCTTCCTTTAGAAGCAGAGTTGTGAGCATAAATATGCAATCTCTTTATTAGAGATTAATTTAAACTTTCTGCAGATCGTGATAATTTCAAATTTCGCATAAGAAAAAATTATCAGCTTTGGCCAGGCAAATTTCTCCAAATGAGTTATAAGAAAATTACCATCCTGCACCACCCATGTACCTTCATATCTAGACCTCTTTTGGGAGCAGACTAAACATAATATTAGGGTGCAATTTCTGCATGCACATCTTTAAAGCAATTAATTTATCTTTTCTTCCGATCGGGGCCGCTTTGGCTTGCACCCGAACAATTGAAACAATATATTAATCTGACTTAGTGCTGCATGATTAACATGAAAGTTATCCGAAAGCGCTGCTTTAAAATAAATTAAATTATTATTTCTTTTAATTAGGGCCGCTTTGGCTTGCACCTAACTAATCGAAATAATAAATTAATTCAACTTAGCGCCAAATATTAAATAATCAAAAACAAATATGATTATTTAATTTTCATGTTCATCCGGTCAAAATAAGAATATAGATACGATAATTTAAAGCATAACATCGCAATCAAATTTAAATTTTATACATTCTAATTTGACCACAAATAAGATAAATAAATTTATGATAAATTAATATTAGGGAAAACTTCAAAAAACCCCCTTGTGGTTTTAATTTTTTTCACTTTAGTACCCTGTGGTTTAAAATGTATCTAGTTAGTACCTTGTGGTTTCTCACTTTATCACTTTAGTACCCTGTGGTTTAAAGTGTATCAAGTTAGTACCCTGTAGTTTTGCATTTTATCACTTTAGTACTCTGTGGTTTTGATTTTGTATCAAATTAGTACCCTGTGGTTTTTTAAACTATAGGGTACTAAAGTGATAAAGTGTGAAACCACAGGGTACTAAAGTGATAAAGTACAAAACCACAGGGTACTAATTTGATACACTTTAAACCACAGGGTACTAAAGTGATAAAGTGAGAAACCACAGGGTACTAACTTGATACACTTTAAACCACAGGGTACTAAAATGAAAAAGTGTGAAACCACAGAGGGGGTTTTTGAAGTTTTCCCTTAATATTATATGCAAGATTAAAACTTTATGTGAACGAATTCTTTATGTTCACGAACGCATTATAAAAGATAAAGACTCCAAGGATCGAATTATGAAGAATTTAAGTGCATTGGGCTTAAAATCGGACACCTACCTAGTACTAATTGGTAAAGGGAACCCAATAGATTAATAACAGGTTCAATCTAAATAGGTTCAACTTTTGTCTATATCTTAATTAAGCAATCCATCACACAGAATAAATCAAAATAATATCGTAGCCAGGTTCAAAACAAGAAACAAGTTCTAATTTAATGCAACATCAAGATAATGCATATAATTAAAGCCGATTTGTAATTGGCTAATATTAACCTGAACAGACGCCAGGTAATTAATCCACAAAGCATGTTTGACCACAATGCATGTACAAAACCACATGCAGTCGAATGCCGCACCTTACTATCAACCCAATTTCCATAGGATTAACGACAGCCGTACATGCACATGTCACCGCCACGCCTCATGTGATCAAAGAATGCTATCAAATTTAATTGTCCCACAAATTAAGATCACGTAACTTGTAAAATTTTAATTGCCGACTCCGATCTAGACGTCGCAGGCGAGACCGTGGCACTTCCTCTTGCCGTACGGATGTGCACTTGGGGCACCTTAATCAATTAGCCTTACGGTATGCTAATTAATTAAGCCTTCATGCGCCCCCTGCTGCTGCCGTACATCCTCAAGACCGGGTATTTAACTAATCCACAATTCATCATAATTCGATCTAACTATTTAATGCATATAATATCAACTTATCGTTTAGCTCTGATACCAATTGATAGAATTTCAAAATATGTAAAATAAATAGAAAATAAATAGAAAATAAATACATACCAAGATCCAGGATCATAATAAAATAAAACAACTTACAAAGCGCCATAGAAAAGAAATTCTTGATCAATCTTGCAGAAGCGTAAAGTCCGGCTATGATCTGAAAGTCACGAACCGAATTTGGGTGATTTGGTTTCTCCTCCTATCTCAGGCACTCTGCCGTATGGTGTCGAACCAATGGTAATTCTTCACTAAAAATGCGTATGAGAAGGTGGCAGGACCAATACTCCTTTTATATAGAGTCCAGATCAACTTTCCATCAAAGTTTCATTAGGATTCTATTTAAATTTAAAATAGATGGGATAGGGATAAAATATACGTAGTTCTATATCTGTTAGGATTGATCTTTATCTATAGTAAATCCTAATTTAAATATGATTAATTGGGCCACAATATATGGAAATCCTAACATGTTATTCTCGTGCTTATTTTTTACGATCGTTCTTCTTTTTTTTTTTCTATGTAAGATTCAAATTCTGCTACACTTGTGTGCCTTGTAGGTTTAATATGTATTCGGTAATCCTTTAGTCAGTCCCTTCAAGTACTCTATATAGTTTTTATAAAGCTTTAAAAATATAATTAAATTTATATTTTATATTCTAACATGTAAAAGAAGCGATAAAAAATAAAGTTTTGTTCAATCTATTCTTCGCTCTTTATGCTTAACTAGTGAAGGCCCGCGCTTCGCGGCGGAAAATATACGCAATTTTTAAAATATTTTGAATAAATTATTCAATATTATTTACCAAAGTTGGGATAAAAGAATATAAAAATATATTTTCTATGTTTCCATTGTTATCATTTAAATTTTTAAATTTAAGTTTATAAAATTTAAAAAAGAAGTGGGATTGCGACTGCGGTAGATAATATTTCAGTAAGTTAATATATATATATTATATATTATATTATATATATATATCAATATGATAGGTATATATGTATATTATATATATATATAGTTATATATTTAGCTGCTAGCATATCATATTTGAATATATAAATTTAAAATTTAAAATGTAGGAACTAAAATTTAAAATCTAAAACAGTAAATTTTGCTTAGTATAGTAAATTATACAATTTAAAATTTTATTTTTAATTTTTACATAAAGCGACGCTTAGTTGATTGCATTCTGTCTGTAGGTTTTTGTTTATTTACTTTCAGTTCAACTCAGATAATTCTAACATATAAAAGAACTTGTATTCTGATGCGCACGCCACCAGCACATATTCTGATAACAATTGAATGAAGCAAAATGTGGTTCTTAATTCAACATATAAGGTGATGACCGAGAGAAGTAAACAAATTTACCTGTGGACGATGGGGGTTGTGTCTTCCAAATCAACACTTCGAAGGCTTATTTTCCGCATCTGGTCGTTGTTAAGCTCAGGGACCTTATACACCACTGCTCCAATTCCCCTGAATATTTGTAGGGATAATGAGTAATATGAGTCACTTATAGAGTTGAGCGGAGATATATTCAATAGTAGTTTGAATGGAAATTAAGTTTTCCTGATAGTAAAGTTGGAAGCAAAGGTTATTTTGAAGTAGAGACAAATCAATTGATATAGTGCGTCTACGATCTCCGTACAATTGTATAACATAGAGCTCGTAGATAACAAATAAGGTCGGCATTGTTGTATAAAAACATACTCTGTTTGTTCAAAGATTTGCATATAAGCAAGTCATGTATCCAAATAAAGATTTTCGAAGTTGCATAGTACACTCTTAGAGACAAATAAACAACAGAAGACAGACATGGATACGTCAGGAAATAATAGGAAATCAACATTAGATTCAGGAATCGACTCTTTTTAGCTAGCTGGTGCCCAAGCTCACTCCTCAGGTTTGAAAGAGAATCAGCATCAACACCCTAAACACTTTGAAAGATCAGAAGGAGAAATATGATTCCGATGCTATAGCATTTAGAAATATGGCGGCCTAGTAAGCGTGGTGTATCTACGTAAACATTATACCAAACAGTTCGAGAGAACATGTAACTCCATCGAACTAATTAAGCACCAAATTATCAAAATAAACCTAAAAATTTGACACAAGTTAGGTTCAATTTTAGTAGGAACTGGGGTTTTGAGGCTCATACGATGGGATTGAGAGATTTGCAGGAAAAATATACGACTATCTCGTCGCCCCCGTCGACGATCGCTGGAACTTCACAACCTTCCTGAAAAATAATTATGTAAAATATACCGGCCATGCCAAAAATATAGCGCATTCTAAAACAATTAGGCTGAATTGTGAAAACTTTGATTTTACTATCTAAACCTCCTGTAGCTTTTTTTGCCAGAAAATTCCATCAAATTCTATTAGGACTTAACAATTTGCTTCCAACAATTCAATATTTTGCTAGATAATGGAATATTCCGTCAAAATATTCTGTCAAAAAGGTTATGGGTACAGCTAAGTTATAATTGGGAGGTGGTTATAGGTAGTAAATTCAAAATTTTTGAAGTTCAGGTATCTATTCCAAAATATGCCCTATTACACATAATGTGTGCACATCTTTACCCAATAATTACTTAATAAAGTTGTCAAAGTTGAGAACTCCCCTGCCAAACCTTCCATCACTGTAATTGGATATAAGCACCTCAATAACAGAAGGTGGAACTACATATCCAAGACTTCGAAGTACTTCTCAATTCCTCTGAGTCGATTTTTCCACTTCTGTCTCTATCAAATCTGTCAAAGATGGCCTAAAAAGAAACAGCACAAAGTTGATAAGTAGAACATTAAAGTAAAACTGATAATACCAGATCCATCCCTAGCTCCGCGCCCCACTTCTCCGATGCCTGCGGAGAGCCCCATGATCACCTCAGCATTTCGTCGAACAGGATGCAGGCACCAGGGAGAGGGCATTGGGGCTCACGAGCGGGAGGTCGGAGAGGGTGCCAGGGAGAGTGCGCGGTGCCGGCGAAGATCACGCCGCAGATCCCGTCGCCAGGGAGAGGATGCGGAAAGGGCACGGCGCCGGCGAGGGAGAGAGCGCGGAGATCACTCCTGCCCGACGCCAGAATGTCTTGTCCGCCACGATGAAGTAGGCTGCTCCAGCAACTGCATGCATGCCGTGCACATCATTAATCAATTAATCTGCGCTTATAACTAATTAGTTGTATAATTCGCAATACAACAAACTATATATATATTATATATAAAATATCTATATACTGAAAATTAACCGCGCAAAGTAATCAACACGTACAAGACCGCGCGCCGACCCCATCCAATCCGCCTCGCTGGCGAGCCCCCGCCAGCCCGGCGCTTCCGGCCCTCGCGCGCTCGCTCGCCGTGCACACCGCACGCGCATCCGCGTCCACCTTTCGGCCCAGCCAGACTCGCCCACTGCTCGCACACAGTGGCTTCGCTTGCGGCACATCGCGGGCTGGAGCCCTCTCGCATCCTCCCCTCCTGCGCCAACCCGCCGGCGGCCGCGCGCCCTCGCGCGCTTTGCCCCGCACCGAGAGCAGGACGGCAGAGAGGGCCTGAAAGAGCGAGCCTGGGGAGAGAGGGAAGATGAGAGAGAGAGAGCGCGGGGTGTAGGGGTGGGAGAGGTAGATAAAAAGAGGGAGAAGAGCGATGAGAGTGGTGGGAAGGAGAGAGGGGGAGAGAGAGAGAGAAAAGCCGGAGGGGGGGGCGCCCTCCATGTGCATGCGAACACGCCCGCGCACTACACCGCGCCGCTCGCACTGTGCCGGCGCGAGAGGAGAGAGAAGAGAAAAGAGAGAGAGAGAAGGACAAAGGGAGTGGAGATGGGAGAGAAGCGAGAGATGAGAGAGGGAGAGAGAGCAGACGGGAGTTCGCCAAGCCATGTTCGCGACCCGCGCCCCTCGCTGCGGGCAGAGAGAGAGAAGAGAGAGAGAGAGATGTAAGATAAAGGAAAAAGA
This sequence comes from Ananas comosus, assembly GCF_001540865.1. Classification (NCBI taxonomy): domain Eukaryota; kingdom Viridiplantae; phylum Streptophyta; class Magnoliopsida; order Poales; family Bromeliaceae; genus Ananas; species Ananas comosus. The sequence continues at coordinate 6,445,453 of NC_033636.1, forward strand.
AGAGAAAGCCGGGGCTGCCATGTGCGGCGACCCCCGGTCCGGCGCCTGGCGCCCGTCCCTCCGGCGCAACCCGCCCAGCGCCGATTATATATTGTCGATCCCGCTCGCCCCCTGCCACCGCCGCGCCCGCCCGCGTGCCTCGCGCGCTCGCGAAGGGCTCGAGGGGATCTCGCGATGGGCTCGAAGGGGATCGGGCGGAACTGAGAAGGAGGGGGGTCACTGCGAAGTCGACACGTGGCCGATTTAGGGTTGGCCTTTTATTAGTTGTATAGATTATAAAAAATAAATTTATTTCTATTTCGAAGTTCTAGCTACAAAATTATATACACGACATCCGATCAAAACTGTTGTGTAATTCATAAATTCACTTGAAGTGAATGGCATATTGAAATATTTAATAAAGTTTAGAAAATATAATTGTCAAAATTGAAAGTATAGGTGCCTATTTGCAAACGAGCTAAAATGAAGTGGGTTTCTGTACATTTTACTGTTGTATAATTTTTTATATAAAATTTGAGGGTCTTATACAATCTCTAATAGCAAGTTAAAAAACTAGGTTCAACATCGGTATGGATCGTACCTATCGTACTACTATGCTGACAGGACATGACCCTCAACATTCTCTTTTCTTTGAAATTTATAGATAATTATCTTAATAAAGTACAAAAAATATTAATAAATATATATAATAAATAATTAGAATATATTAGTATTAAAAAATATTTTATATCGTAATATATGAGCACATAAGTGTTTTTCTGATGGATACATAATATAATATGAAACGCATCATGTCATATTATGCCAGCAAAAGTCTCGGCACTATTTTGTGCCTCAACGCTTAAATCCTCTGGTTCAACTTAATAGGCCCTAATTTCTAAATTTGTTATTTCTGATACTTAATTGATTTTATTCCGTATAACAATATTGGCGAAAGTACAAGAAAAAAAAAGAAAAAATATATAAATATTTAATACATACAGATAGTGTAGTGATTCTGAGCTTTGGATAGGATTGGCTTCAGTATTAATGACTGGTCGACACTTCTGGAGAGTGTCGGACTGAGTCAGAGTCAATTCTGCACGAATTGGACGCAGAAATGGACTCGGCGCACTCAAATAAGCAAAACTGAAGTTTTGCTAGTTTAGGGCGCCCAGAACTGGATTTAGGGCGCCCAAAAGTTTAGGGCGCCCAGAAATGGATTTAGGTCGCCCAGTACTGAGTGCTGAATTTAACTGAAACTGGAAGTCAATTCGGATCCTATGTTCCGGGCGCCCAGAAGTTAGTGGGTCCGAAAATTTTATATCGTGAATATCGTTTGTGTTAACACGTGGCAGGAGGTAGGTGAGGTCCGCCGGAGCCGTTTACGGGCGCAGCACACCGCGGACGGAGGAATCGAAGTAGAGTATTTGTGCAGGCTGGAAGTTCTGGGCGCCCAGAACTAGGTTTAGGGCGCCCAGATCTCGGATTTTCTATAGGGACATCATATTTCAGCAATTGTTCCTGAGAGTTATCGGACTACTCCAACACCCTATAAATACCTGGTATACGCCCCTTTGCTGCTCTTTTCCTCCTTTCTTCACAGAGAAGTTCATTTTAGCATCTTAAACCCTCGGATTGCCTCAAATTGCATCAAACTTCCATTGATTCAGCTTGATGGAGTGCTGATTCTGCAGTATTCCAGCGACGACCTTCGGTGTTTTAGCTCTCTTACTTGACTCAGCCCAACCTGACCCAATTAAAAAAGGGACTGGGCTTGGACCCGGCCCAATAACATATTTTCGAAGCATTGTCTATTGGACGGCTGAGATTGAGAGGCGAGAGATAAATCGTGGGATTCATCGCATCGACTCGCCCCAAAACCCTAACCCTAGGCCTATAAAAGGCAACGTGGCGGCGCGATCTGGGTTCTTCCTTGTCTGGTCCTAGGGTTCGCGCGAGGTATCGCCATTTGCGAAGAGCAAACCCTACCCCTTCGCAATGGTGCGCATCAGAAACTCCTTGTTCTCGATTTGTTATCGATCTGGTTCATAAATTCATTTTTAAATCATGTATTTGTTCGATCGCCTTGGTTAATTAGATTAATTTGTTTCCATCTTAGCTAGTAATGTTTCTGACTGTTTGAGAATATTGGGGTGTTGAGAATTGGGATATGAGATGAAAATGTCGTCGATTATTGATAAGGTTTTGAGAAGGTGGGTTTGTTAGGGTAAAAATGTATGTTGTTCTTTGGGCCTTTCTTCGTGTTTATTTGTTCCGATTTATATGCTTTTGACGGAAAATTAGATTGCTTAAGTAGATGTTCATGATGATGTAAATTTAAGTCCTTTTGATGTAAATAGGTGATTGTTCATTTGTGTTGTAGGGTTTGATGAAGTGCTTTATGATTAGAGTTTGTAGGAGAAACACTATGTAATGTACCCTTCTTTTTGCACTACAATCAGAAACATTAGATCGGAGCTTCTACTTTTGAGGCTTAAATCTCATATTTAGCCTCTGTTGAATATCAGAATTTTCTTTGGCAAACACCGTTAGAGGCTGCTTCTACTGATAACAGAAACAAAAGCAGGGTCAAATTGGCGCTTATAAATTAATCACTCGAATAAGAATGCATTAGCTTTCTTTTTGTGCTAAATTGAGAAAACCTATTAGCCTGGATGGCATCTAAGACATGCAGTTTATTGCTAGAGCATAATTGTCCTTCGAAGTTCTGGGAGTTTGTTTCTTGGAGAAGGAATCTACATTTCTGTTTAGCCATCATTAGTTAAATTTGAATAATCTTATGTGTGCATAATTTCTTTCGTATGATCTCTCATCTTCTAGATTGTAGTATTGATAATCGGATATTTAGGATACCGCCTGTTATTAGTATTATGTCAAGATAATTTTCAGGAACTATTATGTTGACATAGTCTAGTCATCTTAATTAATAGTTATCTTCGTAGGTCTTGTGATCCTTTATACTTCAATGGCTTATTTGTTAATCTACGATTTTAATGCAGACGAAGCGCACCAAGAAGGCCGGAATTGTCGGCAAATATGGTACTAATTTGCTCAAAGATGTCTTGATTTCCCCCCCCTAATTTCCACCCTTGTTCTGTTGCTGTTTATGTTCTTCTACTCATTTGTGTTTACCTTTCGAATCCAGGTACCAGATACGGTGCTAGCTTGAGAAAGCAGATTAAGAAGATGGAGGTCTCTCAGCATGCAAAGTATTTCTGCGAGTTTTGTGGAAAGGTAATACCTCTTGTCTAACTTTAACATATATTTGTATACTATAAGAACAATTATATAAAGTAGTTTTGTTGTCTTAAATCAGCACACTTTCATACTAATGGTACTGAACTAATGTTGCCGCAAGTTGGTTTCAGAAACTTAATTTTCAATCTTAGGTTATTATTTATAACTTAGAAATTCTACAGTCCTTGGTGAATAGCTCAAAATGATGCCAATTCTACATGTGCATTACACTACCATCCTATCGAAATATCACGTAGGTGGTGTTGTCATCCATCTTATATTATGGGGGCATTTTTACTTCAGTCAACTGCCTAATGTTTTGTAGATTGTCCTGTACCTAAAAGTCCTCAATAATTTAAATTGTATTCAGCTATCCTTTCTTCCCAGAAATTTCTGCTTTCCAAATGCTGATCTTCCTGTCGTCAAAAATGTCTTTAATCCCTTTTTTTGGGGTGTCTATGCTTGTTAGTATGCTGTGAAAAGGAAGGCAGTCGGGATTTGGGGTTGCAAGGACTGTGGGAAGGTCAAGGCTGGTGGTGCTTATACCTTGAAGTAAGCCGTCTGAAATAATTTTTTCTTCTTTAAACTAGCAATCGATCAAATCCTCGCTCATCCTTGTTTATGCAAACTTTTTTATTTCTATATATTTGTTTGTAGCACTGCAAGTGCCGTCACCGTGAGGAGCACGATTCGTCGCTTGAGAGAGCAGACCGAGGGCTGATTCACTCTCTCTCTGGATTTTAATAGCTATTGCAATTTAGAATGGATGAAAAAGACTGTAGGTGAGTTTGATCTTGTTTAGAGTCAAATTTATCAGTCCGCTGTAGTGTTTACTTTATATGTTTCTTTTTACGGATTCTGCGGATATTCTGAGTCTCTTTCACATCTGTAGCATTGCGGAGTTCTAAAAGCATTTACAAACTTGTTTTAAGTGGTTATATTTTCATTTGTTTGTGTTTGCAAATCACTGAGATGGAGTAAAAAAATGGTCCAGCCTTTGAGTAGGGGTGGAAACGAGCCGAGCTCGAGCGAGCTTACCTCGGCTCAAATTCGGTTTGAAATTAATTTCGAGCTTAAATTTAAGCTCAAGCTTGGATTGAAATTAATTCGAGCCGAGCTCGAGCGAGCCTAATTTCGAATCGAGCGAGCTCGAGCCCTAAACGAGCAGCTTGAAATTCTCAACATCATACGATCAATAGTTTAATTTGTATAGAACATTATCTATAATTTGATACAAAAATATGTCTAATAGTTCTAAGCACAAAATAATTATATAAAATATAGTATTATAATATGAAAATAATAATTTATGAGTTAAATATCAAATCTTTTCAGCCTCACATGTCTTTTCTTCAGCCTTCAATCTCCATATTATTCATTTTCATTTATGCAGTCAAAAATAAATAAATTATATAGATAAATATTGGATTTGAACCTCCCAATCATATATAACAAAAATTAAATTTTATATGAATAATAATTTTTATTTAAATATTCTGTATATTTCTCAAGCATATAATTAATAGCAAGTAGGCAACGGCAGGCATATGCTTTATTTGGTAACTTTGAGGCTTTTGTTGGCCTTAGAGTGAGAGACAGAAAAGAAAGAAGAAACAAATTGAAAATTTAGATTCTGTGAAAGAAAGAAAGAAAGAAAAATGTATAATTTAGTGAAATTTTGCTCTTTATTTGTCTTTTGACTTTGTTTTTATGGCCAATGTTAACTAAACTCAGATTATTCACTCAGCCTATATAAATTAAAATATATTATATTATATATTTTTTAATATATTATATATATATATATATATATATATATATATAGTGTAGAATTATTATGCTATTGAAAATATAACGATTTGATGTTTTCGAATTTTTGATCCTTTGATTAAGAATTGTATGATGGGATGATTGGCGTCCCCCAGGAATTAAAATATATCCCTATATTAATTCAAAGAAATTATTAAAGGCTTGATCTAAGAATCAAAAAATTGAAAGCACCATATCCTTCCATACTTTCATAGCATAGTAGCTTGACTATATATATATATATATATATATATTCGAGCTTTTCGAGCCTAATTCGAACGAGCCGAGTAATACTCAAGTTCGGCTTGAAATGAATTTCGAGTCTTGTTTTTTGTTCAAGCTCGGCTCATTTAATTTCGAATCGAGCTCGAGCGAGCCAAATATCGAGTCGAACGCGAGCCGGCTCGCTCATTTGCCAGCCCTACCTTTGAGATCCATGAGTTTGCGGTCGTTTGTAGTACTTGTTTGTATGCATAGCATTACTCAAGATCACCTCCTCTGAAGATACCATCAAGTTATCATGCTAATTAATTGGCTAAAGTGCACTTTTGGTCCTAAAACTGTGAGCAAACCACATTTCGATGTTCGATAATTTCTTATGATTTTGGTTTTGTTTTTTTTGTTGAATGTTGTAATTAAGTTTTGTAGAGCAATTTAGTGACTCGCCGTGGTGATGTGGTAACGTTGTTGTCGCTGATAATCTTAGGAATGATTAAAACATGATGTTAATTATATGGTCAGTGATATTATAAGGGAGTTTGGCCTAGCTTAGGGTTTAGAGAGTTTGAAGTCAAAAGTGTCTTTTATTCATTCAAATTAAACAAATTGGAAGTTTAATTGGTAAAATTAAAATTTCGAATGGTTAGATATTCTACTTAAAATGGTACATAGTTTAGATAATTCATACACGTTTCTTTTCCTTTTGAAAAAACATAACTTTGAATTTTTTTGGGGCTTTTCAAAGTATAGAAATTGTGCATTTGCTTCTTTGTTCGCTGGAGGGTTCGTTAAACTTATAGTTGTGCCAAATTGTTACGATCTACACAAATGAATTTTCTTTTTATAGAAAAATATATATATATATATTTTTTTTTTTGGCACTATCTCATTGCGTATAATATTCTATGCCCACAACTTCAAGCAAAGCCTAAAGTTGTTGGGGAAAAAAAAAAAGGTATGATTACTTCAAATCGATGTGAAGATTGATGTAATGTTGTGTATGTTATGTTGCTCTCATCTCGCATACTTGTGGTTTACTCCACATATTGCTTGATGTAAAAGAGAGAGTTCAAAAAAAAAAAAAAAAAAAAAAAAAGAAAAGAAAAAAAAAGAAAAAAGAAAAGTTTAAACTTCTTTTTAAAGGTAGAAGCATCCGGGTAAGTTTCATTTCAGCAATTTTTTGTTTTTGTTTTTTTTTTTTCTTGGAAGGGCTGCTATACGATGTCTTAAAATCATAATCATGTTTTCAAAATTTAAATAAAAGCATGAGAGTTTTTCAACATTATTTTGAAATAGATCCTAAACTATTATTCAGCTATCGTTGTCGCCACTTTAATCTCCATCAATAAGATTTCAGGTTTAATAAAATCAAACGTTGGATGATATTTAGATAACTTGTACTAAAAAATAATTTAAAAGATTACATACCAATTTGCAAAAGTGTTAGATTATAGTAGATATTTGTGCATTTAAATATATCATAATTATTTTTATAAATTCAATTTTGTGAACCATTTCTAGCCAACCAACCAATCATGGACAAGGATTGCAATGATTCCTTCCATCATTATCCTCTTGCCAACTTGTTTTAATATTTTGGTTAATTACACCATTTGTTGCTATTTGCTAATCTTTACCGGATTTTTCATTCTGGTCCTCAAACTTTTTCTTTTGACAATTAGATCCATAATTTTAAAAACTAGTTGTATTATTGTCTTCGCGTCAAATCCAATCATATCTTTATATACATCAGTAATGTTGAGCCAAAAATATTAGTTGCTGGACTGTTTTAAACACTAACAAAAAGGACACTGAGATTGACAGAAAGCTATTGAATCATGACGATGATAAATATGAGCAGGTAAAACTTTGTTGGAGTTGGCATAGTCTATTTTATAAAAATTAACATGAATTTGAATTGGTGAGATTTAATCAAAACAAAATACACAGCTTGGAAACCCGTAGTTAGGGGTGTCAACGAGCCGAATACGAGCGAGTTAGGGTCAATTCATGTTCGACTCATTTAATAAACATTTTGAACACAAATTGACTGGTTGAAATATCGAACTGAAAAATTCAACTCGTATTCGACATACTAACGAGCCGAACGTAAGCTTGCTCACGAACAACAAGTCAGATTGTTATCCTTACAACTGAGTAAAAAGTTGAATATTTTTTTAAAAAAATAAAGACATATATATATATATATATATAGAGAGAGAGAGAGAGAGAGAGAGAGAGAGAGAGAGAGAGAGAGAGCGGCTACTATGCTATCGGTAGCACGGAGCGCTCCGTGCTACCAAGTTGTTTTCGATGATGCGGCTTCCAAATCGACGATCGGCTCCGTTAGACTTGATCTACATTATTGAAAGTATTTGAAAACTAAATTTCAAATTTTTTCGACATCATTTGACTAGTGATCAAAAGATCTCAAAATTGACAATTTTAATGGCCGATGTGGTGTGTTTGTGAGTTTAACGGTGTAAAACAATCCAAATGCGATGAAAATTTTATAGAAAATTCTTTTCACTATTTAGAGTAAGATCAGTATATCTGATCTTGAATTTAAATCTTTTATCATCATTTTTTATGAGATTTTTATTTTCAGCCGTTCAATTTTAGACTACTTGTTTGATAGGTAAATGATATCGAAAAATTATGAAATTTAGTTTCTAAATACTTTCAATAATGTAGATCAACTCTAACGGAGTCGATCGTCGATTTGGAAGCCACATCATCGAAAACAACTTGGTAGCACGGAGCGTTCCGTGCTACCGATAGTATAGTAGCCTAGCTCTATATATATATATATATATATATATATATATAAAAGTGCGTATGTGTGTGTCCATTCGAGCTATATCGAGTCGAAGACGAGCATGCTGATCCTAAATACCGAACACGAGCTTACGAGCTGGATTACCGGCCCTATTTAGAGGGGAAAAAAAGGGTTAATTGCATACAGCTCCCTATACACATATCAAATTGTAGATATATTCCTACAATATTAAACTTTTTATTTTTATCCCTGCAAAAGTCTTATTATTTTCAAATATACCTCTGCTGTTTACATCTGTCAGAAAAAAATAGTTAATTATAAGTAAAATACTTAATTCTGGTTAACGAATGAGTCAAATCGACCTTTTACCTCTCTTGTATTATCGGATAAAATACTTTTTTAGAAAAATATTTTTGCATAATTCTAACCGTTGAGATTTTTGAAGGAATATATATTTTTAAGGGCAAAAGTATCATTTCACTTATCTACTGCTTAAAAAATAAGCAGTGATCTAACCGTAAAAAATTAGAGGAATAAATATGAATATCACTAGACTTTCGTAGGATTAAAAATAAAATATTAAATTTTATAAAAATATATTTACTATTCGATATATTTATAAGAAACTATACACAATTAATTAAAAAAAAAAAAAAAATAGGAACCAGTAGCTATAGACCTAAGCATTGCCCTCATCATTACTAGGGTTTGTTTGGCCGGAAAGCAAAGACTGGAAGAGACGTGTGGGGGCATCAGTGCCCAGTCAGCTCGTCGGTTTCGGTCCCTTATCTGCCCATCAAATCAGAAATTATTTCATGCACCCGGTGCATGCAGACGCCGCAGCGGTCTACAAATTTAAATTTAGAAGCCTTAAAATCTAAATTTAAAACCGACCGTCCCTGACGCAAATGACAAAAAGTTCGGTTGTTGGTATCCAATATCCCAAGTTATAATTCTAGCTGATTCACATTTCTAGCTAAGTTTATTTCTAAATAAAATACTCGTAGAGTGCTGCTATCTATCTCTTAAAAATATATATATATACATTTCAAGATCATTTATGAGTGTAATATTATTAATTTTAAGGCCTTGTTCAATAGTGCTTTTGTTTTGTTTCTACAAATAAAAAATTCTTAAGGTTGAATACGGTAGCAAGTATGTTTCTCTTTTTTTTTTTTTTTATTAGCGAGCTAGAAACTTGATTAGCTAGATACCAGAATTAAGACATCTTCTTCAAAATTGTAAAAAAAAAAATCTAAATAAGTTCAATAAATATATAAAACTATAATTTATATTTACAAAATAGTTACCGGCAATAATATCAAAGTCGGTCTTAAAAATTTGTTACAAATGCACCAAGAATAGTAAATGTTAACTATGATAAAATATATATATATATATATATATATATATATATATATATATATATATATATATATATATATATATATATATATATATATATATATATATATAGCTAGGGCTACTATACTTATATGAGTATAGAGCCCTTTGTACTCATAAATTTTCAGCTGTTCAGATGAAAAAATATACGGTTAGGATGAAAGTGGTTACGGTTAGGTTGATAGTGGGCCTCCTAGGGTTGAGTGGGTGATTGGTTGAATAGTATAATCTAACGGGTGAAAATGATTAAAGGGTAGATCTAACGGTGAAAAACTTATGAGTACAAGAGGCTCTATACTCATAAGAGTATAGTAGCCGGACTCATATATATATATATATTATCTATTACGCAAGAAAATAATTCCTAATTATTATTTTAAGTATTATATGTCATATCTATAATTTAAATTTAAATTGAAATTTTAGAAATAGTTACATATGTATCCCGCAAAATATCTGAAATATTTTATATATCTCTTTTTTTTTTGTTTCAAATATGTCCCTTCTATATTTCTCCGTTATTAAAAAATATTCCATTGGTAGTACCCATTAAGTTATCTCGGGTTAAATATGGTTAAATTTCTACTAGAATTAAAAATAAGTTAAAATACTAACGTAATGGCAAATAAGAAAGTTATTTACTGATAATATAGAATATATCTGAAAAGGCAAAATGTCAAAATACATATCTTCTCCCCAACTTAAGGGTAAAAGAAAAAAATGGTGATGAAAGAATAGTATATTTAAAATAGCAAAAGAGTAAAACTTGAGCAAGAAATGCTACATTTCACATCCTAAAGTGGGGTGCACATTTTATACCCACTCCATCTTAAGATCATTTTTGTCACATCAATTTACATTTTACACCCGCTCCATCCTGAGATCATTTTTGTGACATCAATATTTTTTAATTTTACTAAAAATTAATTTAATTTTTATCAATTCAAGAATTACGGATATAAGATGTACACCTTTTTTTTGAAGTGTACAAAAAACATTTTTCAAATTGAATAATAAAATTTTTTTTTTATATTAACTTTCTACGCAGAGTAAATAAAAATGTCTGAAACTTTTTAGAAATATATAAATAATTGCGCATAAATTTTAACACTTCTGCGAACAACGGTGTACATGTCGCGGTGCACACAACAATCTCTTTCCCTTGTAAGTTATACCCACCATCAAAACCATTATTAAAAACCAAAAAACAAATCCAAGAAAACAAAGACCCAAAACCACCTCCATAGTTATAATATAAATTCTCTCTTAATATTTCTCCATCTTGGTCTCAGAAGAAGAAGAAGAAAAGAGAGAGAGAGAGAGAGAGAGAGTAAAGTGAGAAGAGAATAAGAGGAGGTAAAATTAAAAAAAAAAAATTGAAAAAAATTGCGGAGATGTTTGAGTTACTTGTTCTTGGATGCACTAGCGTTGTTTTGTTTCTTCACGGAGCCAATTTCTTCTTCCATGCGATCACTCAGCAGATGATCTTTCGCAGTACCAGGTTTTCTCTATTTTTGTTTTCTTTTTTTTAAAAAATTATTACCATTTTATTTTATTTTATTTTATTTTTTTCGTTTAATTAGTTTGAGTTTTATTATTTTGACTCAATTGCCGAGGAGTTTTAAGCTTAACCCTTCTTTCAAAGGATTAGTGGATTACGTATAAAAATAAACATAAAATAAAAAAATAAGTCATCTAACATTCGAGGCGGCGGACAATTCACTGCCTCGATAAACTTCGTCGTAAACTCTCGAAATAAAATTTTAACGAGATTAAATTCATTGGCAAAAAAATTTCTCTTCTGATAAAACTCATTCACGTGTTAATTGCTCCTTTTCGTAAAAACTATATTGTTTGTTTCACTGAAGGTGAAATTTAGATTGAAGTGGACTTCGGGTGAACTAGAGTTCATAAAACTTACTTTTTTTTACTTGTTTATTCGAATACATGTGAAACTAAAGTTCTCTCAATTCTTATATTTGTTTGACAGAAAGTAAATGACGTAAAAATCGAAGATACGAAAAATAAATAAATAAATATTTTATTTTTTCTTTTTCTTTTTCTTTCGTAACTGATTTTTGTCTGCGGTAGATCGAAGTCAATTATAACATTTTGGAAAGTTTGAGTTTTGATAAACTAGATAATAGAAGTGCACATGTACAGTCGAAAACTACTCCATCCGTCTCCATTTATGGTGAAACAAACACTTATTAGTGAAAATTTTTACTGAAATAAGTTGGAACATCACGTGCGTTTATATCTTTATCTAAATATCTATTGAAATTGCACGTAATTTTACTCCACTTAACCAAATTCTTCTGCTAATTCATTTCAATGAAGTTTTAAATTCAACTTTTATGGTCATCTCGATTGCTTGGGAAAGTGCAAAATTAAAGTTTGATGCAATTTTGTGTACATAAATAATTGAGACATTGTATGGTACTCTTTTTTCTAATTTAACCTTTTGTTTTCTTTTTTCTCTTATCCACCTTTTTCTAACAATAATATTTGGTCCCTCTTTTTTTGGTTTATTATTACAGCTTTCTCGGATTCATTGCGTGGTAGGAGAGGATTACATGGAGTTTAATTAGGATACCTAAAAATAAATATTTGTACAGGATTAGTATTGAACTCATTTAAAGATGTAACTTAATTTTTATTTGTAATAGATTCTCTCTAAATAAATTGTCTTTTGAGTTTCTTTTATTTGATTTAATACGTATAAAGAGAGAGAATACAAGGCCGTTTCGTTTGCGTTATGTATGATTCCTGAATAATGATAGATTAAGGAAAATTATTATATACATAAGTTATGTATGATTCCTAAGTAATGAAAGATTACGAAGAATTATACACATAGTAATAAGATTAATGAGAATTGTATGATTTATGTGAGAAACTTTATAAAAAACTAGATCGTACCTTCTGCCATAATTTCGATTTCTGTACCCGATTTGTAAACGGCGATCCTTGCTCGTGGTTCGTCCTCGTTCGTGATCTGCAAGAAGACGAGACGTTTCGAGTCTAATTCCCTTATCCCTGGAGATGGAGCCGTCACAGACAATTGGATTAGGGTTAGACCGGGACTCCCGTATGTTACATATTTATATATAACTTAATGTAAGGATGTTAAATCACGTCCGTCCATCAAGGACATGTCCAGATACATCCTAACCGTAAGATCTAAAATATCTTTATAGATCGACTTAAATAGATTGACCGTATCTTTATGGATCGCCTTGAATATATCACGTGGGCCACATCCAACATTCTCCCACTTGGCCTAGTGATATATTTATTACCGTATAGGCGATACAAAACTTTATTAGATNACATTTAGTTCATACAATTATTTCATCAAGAAATATTATGGATATAAAATTACTGCGTTTGGCTTAACATTAAAACTGCAGTAATCTAAAAAATAATTAATTTACATGATTTTCTAGAATTTTAAATTAAAAAAAAAAAAATCTATGAATCCATAGATCAGTATTGTGGAACTGAGAAAACAGGGAGAATGAAAGTGAAAATAGGGTTTGGGGGGTCAAAGGGCAATTTTGAAATTCTGATTTTTTTTTTTTTCTATTCTTTTCGGAATGAAATATTTCGGATCATATTCCTTATTTATATTCGTGGATTTTCAATAATCCTTAGCAAATTACGCGAACCAAACGCTCCCTAAGATATTGAGAGGTTACATCTATTACTAATTGTTAGAATAAATGATAAATATTTTTAGAACATGCATCATTCATCTCTCAGAGACAGGAAATAACGAAAGAAAAATTTTAAAATAATATAGTTATTTAATCTATCTTTCAATTATAGCGAATGGATTAGTAAAGGAATGTGACTCTAATCAAAGGTTATGACCTTTAGTAAATGAATGATAAAGCATGTGACTTTCAGCGAAATTATTAGGTATGAAAAGACAACTTTATAATGTGTCCATTCGTGTATATGTCCATTGAAAGTAATTTGTGCATTTATTGAATTTGACTCATATATATACGCACTAATAACTTATTGATAGTTATGATCAAATAAAAAGTTACAAATTAAAAATCATTTTATGAGACACTCGTTCATGATTTTTCACTTCATGAAGCACATATTCGTGATCTATAAGCTCATAACTTTGACTGCAGAAGTGTATAAATGAAGAGCTCAAGTCTCCATTCTTTCTTATTCTATTTTTTTGACAACTTAATCGGGTGAACGCTCAGAGGCCCAACTTTTCGTGTATGCAAAAGCATTTGGAGTTTATGTTTCATTATATCCTGGAGGCTAGTCGTTGATCCAGAGCGCACTAAATTGCTCAAATGGTGGGAACAGATTAAGCTTTAAGAAAAATAACTTTACGTACAACACACCTTGAAGCTTTTTCCATTTTTCTATTTCATATACATTTTACCTTTTTTGAAACAACATATAGCACAATCTTTTTTTTTTCTTTCTTTTTTATTTTGTGATTTAGACTCAAACAGGTAATTCCGCACACCCCTCTGAGGTGCCTTTGTTAGTTAACCGGCATATTAGAAAAAACGCAGTGGAAAATAGCTTTGCATTTTTTAAATTTTTTCAAAAGCCAAATATATATCACATATGAAAATCAAAAATTAATAAATTAAATCATTGCTAGCGGATCATTCTTATGTTACTATACAAAAATTTAATCTAAATAAAAACTCTTTATATATATACATCTTACCATAGACCAATTAAGATCTCTTGATCTACCGTACGGTTGGTAGCGTAAGCTTCGATCACTGAAATGAGATTCTAATATAGTCGCACACGTGCCCGACCTCTACGCGTATCCCCACGGAATCGGTGCAAACCCGATCGATTTTCATCTCACGAACCGGATGAGTCACGAATCATCTGGACGGTGCTAGTAATCTCTGCATGATCCACTAGTCGATGAAGAGTAGAAAAGTTGATAGGAGAGAAACATGCGCGCGGGTGAGAAATCAAAAAGAAATTGATCTCTATATGTATGTTGACCAAAGCCATCATTCATCTAGTTATCTAGTTAATTAAGGTGCATGGCACCTTAATTATGACTAGTGAAGGCCCGCGCTTCGCCGCGGGAAATTTACGTAATTTCTAAAATTTTTTAAATAGATTATTCAACATTGTTTGCTAAAATTGGTTATAAAAATTAAGTAAAATCAAAATGAACAATTAAATATTTAAAATTTAAAATTTTTTATTATCCAAAATTTAAATGTAAATTTAGAATATAAAATGTTCAAGCTTAAAATTTAAATTTTAACATATGAAATTGAAATCTCAATATTTNAAAAAAAAAAAAAATCCCGAAGCCCCCGCGAAACGCGGGGAAGGCGCCGTACAAACTCAGCTTTTACTATATGTATTGATATTGATGCCACCAATCCGTACGACTCTTTTTTTTTCACACACTTTTAAAAGCACCTTAATAATGATACCAAATATAAATCTGTGTCTAGAGTTTAAGTATTAGTACTATCAAACGGTAGCAATCTATACGTGAAACAATTATGATGCCTCAGGTCTGAGAAATATTTCATACAATTGTAGCAATGAACTTGTCATTGGCGAGTATGGAATCATGTGACTGTTCAACTAAATAGTCACGCTCAGTGTACTTGTTCTCTATTAAACACCTATATGTTTGTTCTAGTGTCCCTACACTATTGACTTGAGATTCGTCATCTCAATTAGAAATATAACATACATCGATCTATCCAAAATATCACCGTCCTTTCAATATTTCTTCGGCTAGGAGCATTTAAAAAGTCTCATACAGAAAAATATATATCTTAAATTACTAACTCTTATAAATATATCTTTTCAAATAAAGACCTTATGGACAATTCACGTTAATATTATATTACTATACAATAAAAATAAATAAAATATCTGTCCTCATGAATTATAAATAATTAATATATAAATATTTTTAAGCTAGTGTCACCAGATTGACTTTTGAGCATATAACTAACAGCCTTACCATTATGATACTTACCACTACGATGCTAATATTAGTGAAGGATACTGGAACCAAGGAATTTAATTAACTTCTTAAATGAGTCATAAATTGTAATGTGCTCAATTATGAGGAGATTTAATTTGCTATAAACCCAAAAACCTCCTCTACTAAGGAATAAAGTGTTAAACCAGACCACGAGACGTTGGAGTAAACACAAACTGCTAACAATACTTCTCTTCAAGATGTTGAAGTGAGAAATCTCTCTCTCTCTCTCTCTCTCTCTCTCTCTCTCTCTCTCCACATTGGATCCTAATCTAGATTGTGGATGCAGTATTTGATTACCAAATAAAGAACAACGACTCAAGGGCCTGTTTTGGCTGTGCTGTAGGTTGTAATCTGTTTAACAATGCGTCATTGAAATAGTATTACTAGAAAAAGCTCCATGATAATATGCTCTCAATCTCTCTCTCTCTCTCATGCTCGCGTGCGCAGGGGCACACATTGGATGCTGATCCAAGTTGTGGGTGCAATACTCATTATTTAAGAAATAGATCCTAAGGAGATCCTAAGGCATGCATGCAGTATTAACTGCTGTATTTTCAGCCGCTTATTTCTATAATTATACTGCACTTATAATTACATCGAACCAAACAGTATCGAAGTGTCGTTAAAATAATACTACAAGAAGAAACGCCATAGCAAGATTTTGTCAGAAGTACTACTTCGAACTCTGATTTTGAAGCTCCAAATCAAAATTTTGTTTTTCCAGTCAGCAGCATTCATTTGTACTGAGAGAACAAAATACCGAGCCACACACCAATGAAAAATCAGATCAAAATATTCTTCTCCTAATCAAAAAATTGGCATTCCAAGAACTCTAGGGTTATGGTTTTAGAACAATCCTATAAAGTTTTCATCCAAATTAGTTAGTTTGATTTGATTTATCTCTATATTTTATTGACTATCAGTATGTTATATTCTCATTTTATTAGAATTTTAGCATAGATGCTTTATAGTTGTAATGTGTATATTTTTATAAAATATTAAATTTTGTTTACAAAATTAGATTACAAGGATTACGACAATAGTTTAAATGTACTTGACACTAAGAGCAATTAACTAGTATTCCAAATAAAATTTGAAACAGTTTTAAAATCAAAATAAAAAAATTGGGTAAACAAAAATCTGGTTAAGGAGTGACGAAATATTTATAAACGGTACGGTTAACTGTTCGGCAAACACCGATGGCTGTAGTAGAAGCTCTAAATTATTTTCTTTATCAAATAACGCGCTAAAAATAGTACAAACTAAGGCCAAACATGCCGTCAATATACTAGTTTCATATTATTGTTTCATCCAATTAATGAGTCGCGACTTAGCTCTGACTACTTCAGTGATTAAAAAAGCGGGCCTTAGGCGCGCGTCTAGGCGCCTAGGCGCTAGGCTCAATGGCCAGCGCATAGGCAGCCCCTAGGCAGGCGCCATTGTCTAGGCGTGCGTCTGGGCCGCCTAGGCGCACACCTAGGGCAAGGTGCAAGGCGCAAGAAAGGCGCGTCTAATATATATTTGATCCTACTAGGTTTGGATCTAAAAATATATACTTTAATGGGTTTGGATCTTATATTTATTGGTCTAATGGGTTTAAAACATATAAAATAAACCCAAAACCAATCTAATCTAAAGTTCTAAAACCTAAACATCTATCCGCTCCATCTCTCTCTCGCCGAGTCTGCTCCCTCTTCTCTCACTGAGTCCGCTCCCTCTCCCTCTCTCCGCTCGGACCGATCCTCTCTCCCACTCGTCCATTACCTCCGGTTGCCTCTGGCTATCCCCCTCTGCTTTTTCAACTCAACTCGCCTCTCCCTCTATATTAAAGCGCGCTTTTTTAATCACTGCTTTCACATGATCATTATACTTTTTTAATAATTTTTGGTTTGAAACTTTAAACTTTTATACATAATACTTTTTATGATCTTGTGCTTATAATTATATACTTTTCACATCAAAATTTTTTATATGTTTGTGAATTAATAGTTATTTTTATGCTGGCCTTTATTTAGAGATAAAAAAGATAATTTGTTCTTTACTTTTATCTATATTATTTTCTTTTNTGGCCTTTATTTGGAGATAAAAAAGGTAATTTGTTCTTTACTTTTATCTATATTATTTTCTTTTTTAAAATTATCATATATATTGCTTGGCTTTTTTTTTTTATTTTTTTCCTTTTGAAAATTAACGTGATGATTTGGGTAATTATAAAATATTTTTGTGATAATATGATTTTATAAAGTATATTTACTGTTACTTTAAAATTATTAGAAAGTATAGTAAGACACTTCTTAATTATTTACTTGTTTCAAAATTTTATGAAAGTGTGCGCTTGACCTCTCTCGGACGCGCGCCTATACCTTGCGTCTTGCGCTTTGCGCCTAGGCTCCAACAGCCCTTTGCGCCTAGGTGCGGCTTGGACTTTTTTAAACACTGGACCACACATACGATCGACACATGTTCAATGTAGTATGATGCGTTCTGCAGGACAAGTAATGAGTTATCTAATAGCACCTAATTTTACTTTGAGATACGCAAGAAACGGTATCTAAGGCTCGTACTCTTTTGTCCTGGCCTATTGGTTCTCTAGGCTTAAGTTGAGTCCTCCTTTAATTTTTGGCCTTTTACTTTTTCTATTTGTTTTGGGCTCAAGTTGATGAGTGTAATGCTCTTCCATATATATGTTCTTCCAAAAGAATATTTGGAAGGAGTAAGGTGAGCCCAACTTTGCATTACCAAAGTTATCTATTTCTCCGACCAGGGCTGTAGAATGTTCTGCAATGGGTAAAAACATACATAACTTACATGAACTATAGCTCATTTTTTAATTTATTACCCGACTTTCTAAAATTTTAATTTTACTATCAAATCCTTCAATTTTGAATCAATCAACAGTGCTTTGACTTTAAAATTTAAGTTAATTACTTACTTTAATAAATTTATAGTTATGAGAATTGCACAAAATATACTAGTGAAACGATCTGTGAAAATAAATAATGCATTCAAATTTTGAAGTCAAAATGCTATTAACTGAGTAAAATTTAACAAGAAAGGATGGGCAGTTAAATTAAAATTTTAAAAAGTTAGATAGCCAACTAAAAATGGTTCATAATTCTGATAAATTTTGAATGTTTTTGCAATTGCAATTTGATAATATCGTCTAAAAAGTGCTGTTAGAAGAATCATTATATAAATTCTCCTCCACAGGAGCTCTCGAAAGAAGAATAAGAAGTTCTCAATTGGTGGTCCTTATAATCGGAGCCTAAAACAAGTCATCATTTTCTGATTGTCGAATATAATGTTACAGACAACCACAATGAAAAACTTTAGAGGAAATAAGCAGGGCCAGATCCATCCACCTGGGCAGGTTGGGTCTTGCAGCTACTCAATTGGTGTGGCCCACCCTCCTGGGCAGGTTTGGTCTTGCAGCTACTCAAATTGAAGCTTCCGCATTTAGTTTAACTCAGTTGTTTCAAAACATGACATCTTAGACTTTCCGTTTGTCGCAAAACCTCTATCAGCGGAGGAAGTTTACTATGCAGCAGCTACACCACATCACTTATAACCGGCCAATCATTTCTCTTCTTTTGAGAGAAAAGTATAGCAAAAATATTTTTGTGAAAACCATGATCAGATGGGTGAGCTCCAAGAAAGTAATTTGATTTATTAGGATCACTATATCAGCAATGTGACTGCTACATTTTAGACTTTTCCTATCATAGACGGCTGCCACTTAGTGCATTAGCATATTAAAACTCTTGTATTTGGTTTAAATTTATAGTTATCTAAATTAGAACTAAATCCTAATCTAATTGGGATTATATATAATTTAGATTTAATTTGGCATAAATAGATTATGAGTCGGAATCTAATTCAAAATTGAATTAGATTAGACTTATGTTTGGAAATCCAATTAGATTAGAGTTCCAATTAGACTTTAATTCGAAGCCATGCCCTATATATACATGGCCAAATGAATGAAGCTGGTGCGCTCAAATTAGGCCATGCTCTAATTAACAAGGAGCTCAAATTAAAGGGCCTAAGAGATTGCGCTGGTCCACCTGGCAACGGCATCATGGTGCGGATTGCAAAGCAAGGAGCCGTAGCCTTTAATTATGCAGAGCTCTAATTAAGCCATGCACATTGGTAGAGAGTAGGCATTGGTTTGTCCGTACGGTCGAGAGAGAGAAGCCACTTTTGGAGTTGCTTGTTATGGTGTTCCTGATCTAATTAAGCTTTGATCTTTTGAGAGATTTTTTTTGTACTCCACCTTTCGATATTAATAAATTATTTGCTCCGTCTTCACCCGTGGACGTAAACCGTTGACCGAACCACATAAAATATCGGTGTGCTTTTTCCTCTATCCTTTTCGTTTCCTGCATTAAATTATTTTCTGAATCAATTTTTCGCCGTTATGATTTTAACAAACACTACTTCTCTTCCGATATTTGTTTCTATAGCTGTGAAACTAAAATTTCCCTCATCCTACAATTTGATTTAAAGGAAGCGAATGAGTCGGAGAATTTGAGTTTCAATCAAAAGTGAATTGCGGTAAACCAAGCAACAAAAGTAGGGATTTACAATTAAAAACCACTTTATCCTTCTTCACTTTTGGTGAACAAACACACCCTAAGGCTTCGTTTGGTTCAGATATAAGTAAAAATTGCTTATTCTAGGAATAATTACAATTCAGGTATAGCAAAAACTAGACTAAATTTTTGTTTTGATGAAAATTAAAGTAAAAACAGGAACAGGAAAAATAGTGCTTGTATGACTATAAAAAATAAAAAAAATAGTGAGCAATTATGATTTCAAAACTGCTTTAAACCTATGTAATATAAAGTTTCTACTATCATTTATTAAAAAATATGTATTTCAATTTAGTAGGAATTAAAAAATAGAGGAAGAACGACGAAGGCTCGAAGAGGAAGGAGAGAAGACACAACGACGAAGAGGAGCGGCGAACAATACTTCGGTTAAAAAGACAGTGACCAAATTTTCTAAAAAGCCCTCACGGAGTCGTGAGAACAAGGTGGAGAGAAAGCATGAAGAGGATGAAGAGAGGCGGCTCGAAGATGAAGAGCCGCAACGAAGAATGGTTTGGCTGAAGAGGCGGCGACCGAAAGTCACTAGAACAAGACGGAGGACCAGCCTTGTTCCGGAGTTGGGTGAGACCTGTTGCTCCCATCCCTTAACGGGTTAGGATAACCAGTTAAGGAGTGGGAACAACAGTTTGCATATAAAGGGAGGAACAAGAGCTTATTTCCCCCCCTAATATCTGAACCAAACAGAGTCTTAAGGTCTTATTTCTCAAAGCACAAGTTCAAACCATTTGTTGCCCATCCAGTTGACATTTTAAGAAGAAACTACCCTAGCAAATCTTGCTTGAAGAAGATTCATCAAGTAGGTGGGAAAAAGAAATTCCGCAAATCCCCTCGATATGGATTACAGGTTATTACACCACAAGGTCCCAATGCTTTTCCCTTGTAATGTTTTCAACTAAAAATTTTAAGTATTCTGTAGCAAATTTATGCTGATTATTATTATAAAAGCTCTAATTCTACACGAGAAAACCCCACACTTTTTTCTTTCTTTTTTTTTTCATTCCCATCAGAATTGGATTATATTTACTGATACATTGCAGCACGCATGTCACGGTAGAACGCATGTTGTGTAGTCATTCTCACATCTAGCAAGAGATTATACAAATCCAATCCATACAAGGAATGAGAAAGAAGGGCTTATATACAGTGCAAAAGCCTAAAGAAACGGAACTAGGTTTCTCACACCGTCATCTTCACTCTGTACAATCCTGATTTAAGAACATACAGATGATGTTAAATTTAACTAACAAAATAAGATTGATATAAGGGTAAACTTCAAAAGAGAGCTTGGTTGTATACCGTATTTTCACAGCAGTTCCCTGCAGTTTGGTTTTGTATCACTTAGGTAAGTTTGGTTTTGTATCACTTAGGCGCCCTGTGGCTGTAAGGATCTTTATGATTAACAATCAAAATTTGGGTGTGGATTGTGTCGTGTTCTACACTAAGAGGTTTGGATCATGCTTGTGTCAGGATTTGATCTAAAACTCGACTCGATATAGGTTAGTGTTTGTGTTTGGGTTTACTTCACAAGTTGAGTTTATATCAAAACCCAAAATAAACAAGACAAAAACCCAATATAAGCCGAAATTCTAATGGTGCTGACACGATGGTCCTTACTAGGTACCAGAGTAGTAAGTCTGCGGACTAACAGTGAATACAAAAACCAGACTACGAGGCGTTAATGTGAATATGCACTATATCAGTGCCCTTTTGTTTGCTCTTGAAATAAACAAAGAGAGTAGAGCACTCACATATATAGCAAGGTCAGTTGAGCAAGGAAGGATGCCCAGTTTGAAGTACCCTCTTAATGACTTCAGTGCGCCAACCGAAAGAGGAGTCGGATGAACTGTCAACACGTCGGAGGAAAAAGAGGTGTCACCTGGAGATCCATATATACGTAGAGTTTTCTCAACCAAAATTTAATTGCTTCTAAGTGAAAAAAAGGAATGCATATTTAGGTATTAACTTCATGAAAATTGAATTGTAAGTACTAAACATATTTCAGAAAGTTCCAGTTTGGTTCCCCAATCTTCCAAAGCATCACAAATTGGGTCCCTACCCTTTCTGATTGCTTGCAATTTACCTATCTCGTCAAACTTCGGGTACATGGATGAAATGCCCATGTGATCATCATATTAGAAGCCCGAAGTCACATAATAGCAGTTAGCTGATGATTTCACAGATATTTCTGTCCAATTTGAGGGAATAAATAAACTGAAAGGAAAGATTACAATGAAATGCGAAGGTTAAGGAACCAATTGTAAGAAACCGAATGGTTGGGAGCTAAAATTACAGTAGAAGGTTGAGGGCACATAGTGCAAGTTACTCTGAGATCCTGACACCTATTAGTCTTACTAATAAAACAGAGCAAGGAGACATACCTTGGGATTGTAATCTCATACGGAAATGATACGACTTCCGAGTTTGTTATTAAAGGTATATGGTCTTTCTTCTCATTTGCAAACATTATGATTTGGAACAGGACTTCGCGGAGTGATGACTCCAAATTAGCACGTCTCATACTCGTTTCCTCCAATGCATTTTCTGAGATCACAATAATGTGGAAGGTAAAACAATCCTATATTTCAAGAGGAGGAAAGCCGTAGATACATCAATCCTATATTTTATGAGTATGATTGCTTTCCCACTCATAAGTCATTTTCAATTAAGAAGCTCCTGAATCGATGATCCATACCATTAAACATAATTTAAAGCATTTAAACATTCCAGAAACCAAAGTTTATGATTTCTTGACATTGCATAGCTTACGATCAAAAGGCCTCAACATTGATAATTCTAACGGACATCTTCTAGTTAACAGTGTAGAAGAATCAGAATCAATTGAAGTTTTAATAGAAAATTCCATCTTGCTATCTACATCAAGATCATCCAATCTTGAATTGAAGAACATGATCCTCTATTTTTAGAAGGCCACTTGGTTTTCACTGTTCATTTTTTACACACTTGATGAACTTTATTGTAATTTTGAAAAATTATGAAATTTGGTTTCTAGGTACTGTAAATGCTCTAGATCATTTTTAACAATATAGATCGTCAAGAAACCAAAGTTTATAATTTCTTGACATTGACATTGCATAGCTTACGATCAAAAGGCCTCAACATTGATAATTCTAACGGACATTTTCTAGTTAACAGTGTAGAAGAATCAGAATCAATTGAAGTTTTAATAGAAAATTCCATCTTGCTATCTACATCAAGATCATCCAATCTTGAATTGAAGAACATGATCCTCTATTTTTAGAAGGCCACTTGGTTTTCACTGTTCATTTTTTACACACTTGATGAACTTTATTGTAATTTTGAAAAATTATGAAATTTGGTTTCTAGGTACTGTAAATGCTCTAGATCATTTTTAACAATATAGATCGTCAAGAAACCAAAGTTTATAATTTCTTGACATTGACATTGCATAGCTTACGATCAAAAGGCCTCAACATTGATAATTCTAACGGACATTTTCTAGTTAACAGTGTAGAAGAATCAGAATCAATTGAAGTTTTAATAGAAAATTCCATCTTGCTATCTACATCAAGATCATCCAATCTTGAATTGAAGAACATGATCCTCTATTTTTAGAAGGCCATTTGGTTTTCACTGTTCATTTTTTACACACTTGATGAACTTTATTGTAATTTTGAAAAATTATGAAATTTGGTTTCTATGTACTTTAAATGCTCTAGATCATTTTTAACAATATAGATCGTCAATTTAGAAGCTTTATTACTGAAAAATAGTAGCATTACTCTAGTTATAATATGCCCCTGCCTAGTTATCTATTTACATAACTATCCCTGCAAAATCTGAACTATCATAACTGCCCTATGAAAACTTAATTTTTTGACATATTACCCTTCTACACACAGCCCCTCTTAAGAAACTTAACATACAAAACCAACTTTGCCCATGAATTAGATGTCTTCCAACTTAAGACAATGGTATTTTAGTGGGAATAAACAGAAGTTCAGATTCTACGGGAGTATATGTGCAAACAAGTTATTTTCTTAAAAGATAAGGGTACTTTGTAAGAAATTGAAGGGAATATATAAAATTCAGAGTTTACAGGAGAACATGTGCAAGTAAGTGACTGCGCAAGATATATATATAGAACTAGGCTGAAATACTATTAATAGTACCAATGACTTGGTGCTATTAAGTTTTCTGCCCTTGGATTAAAAGATGTGCGGTTAGGATGAGGTGGGCCCTCTAGGGTTGAGTGGGTGGTTTGTTGAATAGTATAATCGAACGGATAAAAATGATAAAAGAGGAAAATCTAACGACAGAAAACTTGATAGCACCAAATACTTCGTGCTATCGATAGCATTCCAACCGGACTCTATATATATATATATATATATATAGATATATATATATATATATATATGTAAAAACCACAAAAATAGAGGGATAAATAGCTAAACTTTTTTATTTTTACTTTTGATAAATAGCTGAAACTCAGATAACAAAGCATAATACCTCCAGGAATGGTTGTTGCTTTAGATTTTCCATGTATTTTAGGATTTGTTACGTGAAAACTAATAATCCATTGCTCCCAGTAGTGGCGTTCAGTCTTGCTACTGAACCAAGTTGGTTGCTTGTATTTGAGCTCATAGAAAGACAAGCATACCTGCATTATCGAGGCAACAGTTAAATTAAAATGGCAAGATATTAGCGATATAGCCTAGATGAGTTGTAGGATTTAATGAGTCAATTCAGGGTGTGAGAGAAGTCAAGCTCTGCTGTTATTATTATTGGGTTGTTATTGATTGTTCAAAGTCTCCAATCATTGCTCATTTCAATCCTTTTACATAAATTGAAGCATCCCTGCTCACCAAAGACTCCTAAATCACAAACATGTAAGATATAATATATTACGAAACATCAAAAATAATTTTTGGAAGAGAGGAGAGCAGATGTACCTGGCTTTTCTTGTTTGGATGCTTCTCTACCCAACAAACAAACTGCTCGACCTTTTCATCAATTTTTTTTTCTAATTCAGCATCTCCACACTGCACCTACTCATTAAGAAGGTTCAAATTTAAGCAAGTTAGTAGATATAGCCAAGGATTAAAGTGTCGTGGCACGAAGGGGTGACGCTGTCTGCCTGGCACGGTACGACACCGCATGCTTTCGTACCAACACATGGTACGCTTGTGTGCCGATAGATACGCATAACCTCCTACTGGCACGTTTTGGTAAGGACTTATTTTATTTTTTTTTGTTCCAATAAGCTCTTATAATATTATTTTGAAAAATTTAACCAAATAATTATGAATATTTGCTATGTATAGCTTAATATACTGATCAATTAACATATTTGTAAGCTTTTTGTATGTAAGGTATAATTATACCTGATACAGAATAGAAATTTTTACATGTTAGAATTTTTAAAATGCAAAGACATCTTTTTTTCTTTTTTTCTTTTGACCATATTCCAGTCTTCTTTTATAAAATACAAAAAATTATTTTAAAAATTATTTTAAAAATTTATTTTAAAAAGTATTTGAAAAAATTATTTTTTAAATGAATTTGTTCAAAATATTAGTAGATCTATCAAAAAAATTAAGCAATAAATTATATAACAAATAAATTAAATAAATTTAAGTATCAATTGATTTAATTTAGCTTTTAATTTTATCAATATTTTCAATCTTCTAGCGCAAAAATAAAATTTTATGTTTAGTATGGCTCAAAATTTGTTTATTGAGTTTGATATGTTCTCTTAATTTGCCAAAAATTTCGTGATGTGACAAATTTTGATAAAATAATTTGTGAAGAAAATATAGATGTCTGTGGTGGAAACGGAGGGCTCGGACAAATCTTTTGTCCGTATATTGATAAACAAAAAAAATTAAATTATAATTTTTTTGACTTAGCTAATAAGTAAATTTTCAATTTGCAATGTCTTTGGGGGATGTGGGATATCAGAATGCTTTGCATATCCCAAAAAACAAAACAAAAAGAAAAAAAAATAAAAAGCAAAAGAAAAGGCAAAAAAAATAATAATAATAATAGCACAGCGCCGGTCGTGGCACACTACACCATACCGCTCTGTCTCGTGCAGCACGGCGCTGTGTGTCGCGACACGGAAGGGGGTCTCACCCTATACTGTGCCACCATCTTGGTGGCACGGTATGTGCCGCCCCGTGCCGTACAGCACGGGGCAGTACTTTAAACCTTGGATATAGCCCTATCCAAACAAACTAATAAGGGAAGCGACACTTCTTCAATAGAAGGAAAAAAAAAATCTTACCTAAAAATTAATAAATATTCTAAAATGTAAGTGAAAGAATTTGATGTTTGGCAAAACAATTTGGCAGTCCATTAATAGTTGAAAATCTACCCATATATTCAGTTTTGGAAAACGCTAAAATGAGAGAAATATAGTATCAAGTAAAACAACTTGCGGAGTGAGAGTGATTACAGGCATAGGATTAAAGAAGAAGAGAGTGAGAGAGAAATAAGAGAAAAAGAGAGGAAACCCTAAAGCTTTGTTTATCCTAATTTTATCAAGTAGGAAGTGGAATCTTCCTTGTGAAGTGTAATTTGCATCATTTAGGTAGAGCTAGAGATTGTGAGAGCTTCTCTTTGCGCCTTGGAGTGAAGATGATATCTCTCCCATTGTAACTCTTTTATAATCTCCAAGTTTATAGTGAAAGCTTCTTTTACATTGTTCTCCTGCAAACGTAGGCATAGCCGAACCATGTAAACTTTTGTGTTCTTATAATTTTCTTTATGTGTATGGTTGCTTTCGTGTTTGCTCTCCAATTGATGCTTGTAGGAAATGGATTGTGGAAATGCCCACCAACTGTTTGTGAAATTGCCGCCAATATCTTTCATCCTTGTTTTACAACAATTAAAATCAGAGTTTGGTTGGTGGTTATCTAAGCATTCATTTCTGGTCATTCACTCATCTTTCCAATGCAGAAGGCAATGGAATATGAGAAGTTGAATAAGAGCAATTGGCTTATACGAAAAATTATGATGGAGGATTATTCAGTTGCGACAGAGCTTGATTTACCACTATTAGGGGAATTGCAAAGGCCATTAGCTTGAATGATCATAACTGGGATCCATTTGACAGAAAATGTTTGGCGGCAATTAGGCCATGTATTTCACCATCAATCCTATTTGATGTCTATCAATGAAAGACAGCGTCTTAGTTGTGGGAGACTTTGAAGCGATCGCTTGAACAACGTTTTGCTGTGAACAAAATGCATGCAATGAAGAGGCACTTTTGTGAATTGTGATGAGTTCAACTTTATTGCGACACAATTGGAGTTTCTCAAAATCAATTTTGATGAAGTCCTTTATTTACTCCTTTTGAGTTCTTTACCTTCAAATTGGGATACCCTTGTTACTATGGTGGCAAACACGATGAGAAATAAGTTCAAGTTGAATGATGTTGTTGCTTCATTGTTAAATGAGGAGACTCAAAAGGCCACAAATCAATTGTCTAGCGATATCAATCAAGTACTAGCTATTGGTGAAAGAGGAAGGTCTCTGAAGCAAGGCCAATCTTCAAACACAAAAGAGATTTCAAAATTAAAAAAAGGTCAAAATTACAAGGTAAAAGGCTCACTTGTTGGTATTGCAAAAAGATGAGTCATATGAGAAAGACTGTTGTGCTTTGAAAACAAGCAAAAGGGACAAGGCAAGAACGTCAAGAATGAAGCTCACACCACCTAGGATGATGGATGTAGAGTCACATTAAGTATTGCTTGCATGGTCTCTTCTAGTGCAAACACTTGGGTTTTGGGTTCCAATGCTTCTTTTCACATATGTCTGGACCTATCATACTTTTCTACATACAAAGAAGTAGACAATGGATGTCTATCTTGGTAATGATCAAGCATGCAAAATTTTGGACATTGGAGACACTATCATAAATCAAGCAAATGGCAAGAAGCATACATTGACAAATGTTTGCCGTGTTTCGGAGATTACCAAGAATTTAATATTGGCGGGACAATTGGATGATTCTGATTTTGGTTGTCACTTTTGAAAAGGGCTCTTGGAAGACATCTGAAAGGGCAAAAGGATAGACGTTTCTATATGCTTTATGGAACCGCTCAAAATAGTAATGATTCAAATTTAGTGGTTGCTCCTGCAAACAAAGGCAATGATGTGCAAGTTTGGCATAATCGGCTTGGTCACCTAAGCGAGCATGGCATAAAGGTATTGCAATAATATAAAGTTTTTCCTTCCTTTGAGCATTCATCTCTTTATTTTTGTGCGCATTACATTATGGACAAACAACATAAAGTTCACTTTTGAAGTTATTTTGATGCCATTTGGATTATGTTTCTTTTGATCCAAGGCTCATATTTGCTAGCTTCTTGTCTTAAGGGCTGAATTGGGGTGATTAGAGGCATGAGATTAGAGGAGTAGAGAGTGAGAAAAGAAGAGGGAGAAAAAGAGAGGAAACCTTAAAGCTTTGTTAATCCTAGTTCTATCAAGTAGGAAGTAGGATCTTCCTTATGACATGTGGCTTACACCATTTGGATAGAGCTAGAGGTTGTGGGAGCTTCTTTTTGTACCTTGGAGTGAAGGTGATAACTCTCCCATTATAACTCTCTGTTATCTACAAGTTTATAGTTAAAAGATTCTTTTGCATTGTTCTCCCGTGGATGTAAGTATAGTCAAACTACATAAATTCTTGAGTTCGTGCGGTTTTCTTTATTTCGTATTGGTATTCTTGTGTTTGCTCTCCATTGGATGCTTATAGAAAGTGGGTTGTGATAATGCCCACTAATGTTCCAAAAAGAACTATCAGTATCCATGTGGTTACCCACTACATAGCGCGTATGCAGTATGTAGGCGTTTATGCGGGATGCATGTGGTCCAACTATGAAAATATTAAAAAAATATTTACAAGTACTAAAATTTATCTATAAATCCATCTTATCAAATATACATTATTATCTTTGGTTGCAACTTACAAATTGATAAAAGTGTATAGGGATTGCAAGCCCTCTCAACTATAGGCTATATAAATTCTATATCACCTCCTCACCTAATAAATAAAAGCAATTACAGGCATGTTAACCTAAAATATAATATAAATGTGGAGAGGCCTATTTCAAAATAGTCAATAGTTCAACGGGTTACTGTACATTTGAACCAGAAAACTATAGTCCAATACAAGCAAAGAGAGAGAGAGAGAGAGAAAGAGAGAGAGAGAGAGAGAGAGAGAGAGAGTAAATATAAATGTTGAGGCCTATTTCAAGACAAAATATAGTTCAGGGGTCGTTGCATATAATTTTTGACCAAAAATATGCAGGCCTATAGTTCTAGAACGAATACACGCAGAGAGAGAGAGATCACACCGCTTACTGCTGATCACTGCTGCCGCTTTGGTGTCACTAATAGATAAGGGTTCAAAAGAGAGGAGGGGAAAGAAAATCAAGAGAAAAGAAAGGCCACCATGCGATTCGGCCTATATGGCCGTATAATACAAGGAGGACTGCATATATGACCGCACCTGCAGGCCTTCCGCATATAGGACTGCATGCACAGTATGCAGTGCGGTTTCTTCACTGCACCGCCTAGGGCCGCCCAGGGTGTCTTTTTGAGCATTGATGCCCACAGAGTGTTTGTGAAATTCCACTAATATCTTTCATCCTTGTTTTGCAATGGACATTTTGGAAGCAATTTCTCCTAATATGGTGGTAACACTATTCAACTTCTGCAACTCTAATATCTTAAACAGATATTTTTATCTAATTGCAAATATAGCTGCTCTATAAACATAGACGCATCCGATAGAACAAAGACCAAAAAAGCTAGATGACAAAGTATACCAGAAGTGATATTATATTTACATGACAAGAATATAAGCGTGGCAAATCTTATGACTTACAATTGAATCAAAAAATTCTTTCATCAGTCGAGAATTAAGAACAATTAGCTTATCAAATTAGACCTCAATCAACTGAAGTGTTTTATGATCTATCTACCTCTACCACATAAAGCAGCTGGAAACATACAGCCATACAGGTCTATATAAGCAAATCAGATGGAATCATACACATTCTTTAGCTTTCAAGATTGAAAACTACTTACATAAGTGATCTCAAAGAGGTCACAGTCGACATCCTTTGGCCGAACAAGACCCAAAGCTCTATGAAATAGGATGGTATGCAAAACGCCTGCAGCAAATTTCAGGCTGATGGTCAAATAATAAAGTATTTTCACAATATTCTGTGAAATTTCTAGACAAGCAAACAAGAAACATATGCGCCGCAAATGATTACATTCCGATATAGATGCATTTAACTACTGTATACATGTGTTGGTACAGTTATAAGGGTAAATTTTTTGAGTATTAAATCCAAATCTAAGAGTACGAGTTCGAGGGTGATTGTATGTAATTACTCACCCCAATGACAAGAATGCTAGCCATACACGTTATACTCAGTTCCATATAGATATAAGATCAGAGAAGGGGGATTTTATTTTTGATTGACTTCAAATCCCTGTCTATCTGACCTGTAATTCGACTGGCATCTTTTATCTATTTTGAATTTCTAGTTGAAGTTTAATCCTTGATTTGGGGGCAGATTTTGTTTATATATATAACGCCTTTGGGTTTTTTCCTCCTGAAACTATTTCTCTCTAGCCTCTCCCTCGTTCGTACCTCAAAATGAAATCGATTCTAGAGACAAACCACAGGAGGAATTGGGCCAGTACTAGAGAAGGTGGTATAATACATATTAAATGATAAGCATACAGAAAAGTAAGAGGAAAATTCAAACAGAAAACAAAGTGTCTAGCTTTTATTTCTCAATTACAGAAAGAACTGTCATCCATTCACCATAAAATTCACCATAAGCTTACGTTTTTTTCTCCTCAAGTTATACACAGTTGAAGGCACCTGGAGATTCAAACTGTTTACAAACACTAAATGTACGGGTTTCTTTTCGCAACAAAAGATGAAAAACTTGGTAGTTATTTTTCCTGCTTATCTGTTTTCTTTAAAAGGAATCTGCAAACTAAGCGACAACAACAAGAATGTAGAAAATTCACTGGAAAGTGCCTTCGTTTGCATCAAACTTGAGAAAGTAACATTAAATAAGGCTTAAATTTACAATTAGTTTAAACAACAACAAATCAGAACCATTTAAACAATTGCACATACGGACAAACACTAAGCAACAAGAAGAGTTGCAAGAAGTTTCTACGTCATTCATAGTACATAAGAAAGAAAACTTACAGCGCAACACATCTCGAACCTCCAACAGCTCCAGAGACTGGATTTAAAGCATAAATCATGTCAAAAAACAAGCAAATGAAAAAAAGAGTTACACCAGATACCACATGAGAAGGGCCTTAATCAAGACTAAGTGAAACATTATCCAAATATGCAACCAAAAAATAGCAAAAAAAAGAATATATTAACTTAAAAAGAGATGGAGAAAAGATGAAAATCCTTATATTTATTTTATAGACTTCAGCTTTGCCCTAACTCTCACTAAAAAATCAAAGAAAAAAAAGAAAAAGAAAACTAAAACAGAGTTAAAGGAGGGAAAAAAAAAATTGACTGCTAATGGAACGAAATGAATCTTCAGTTAAAAGGTAAAAATGCATAGAACTCACCTGACTACAGACCATTTTGATTCGACTACCCAATCATTCAAAATTTTGATTTTAGTGTCCAACATTTCAATTTGTTTGATTTCAGTCATTTGATGGTTCTTCCGACACAAAATTAAAACTAATTCTTACTTTAATAAATTTATAGTTACATGCATTCAATAAAATATGCTAAATTTCGAAGTTAAAAGAGTCATTGACTGACTCAAATCAAATAAATTGAAATGTTAGGTAGCAAAATCAAAATTTTTACCCAGTTATATCCCGAGAAGGAGAGAGCATTGAGAACAGTGGGAAAGAAAGCAAAATACAGCAAAATTTATCATTATAGATAAATTTATACACAAGAGGGAGAAACAAGCAAGAATCAATTTACACATCTACACCAATCAATAGAGAAAATAAAAAGTTGACCTAAAATTTAGCACTAAGAAGCCTAATAAGCACAAGAAATAGAAAGAGGAGGAGTTACTTCTTCTACTATAATATTCATGCAAATTAATATAAGCAAAAACAAAATGAATTAACTCAAAATGAGGGGAAAAATAAATAAAAATAAAAGCTCCTCTCCTAATTATTTGGTAGGTTTCAGATTTACCCTAACTCAACCAGAAAACAAAAAACTACTAAAAAGAGTTAAATAAAAGGAAATTAAGTCCCTCAACAGATCAAAATGAATCAAGAGAATCCCAAAAAGGAGAAAAACAAAATTTAATTAACATGAATAAGAAACAAGCAAGAATCAATCAAAAGAATAACAATTAGGGATAAATTGACCTTAAATTAGCAATAAAATCCCGAATAACCACAAGAAAAAGAAAGAATTGGGAGATCTTAATCTACTTCGATTTGGGAATTAAACAAATAGGAAGTTAAAGAGAATCTCACGAGCTCCTTGAGTTGACAAGTCTCGCAATTCATGGCGAACCTCTGATTCGCATCTGCCACCGATTTGGAGGAAAGAGAGAAAGAGAGAGAAAGAGACGCAATAAAAGCGAATTTGGATTTTGGGATAATTTTTTAGGGTTTCGGTTTTTTTTTTTTTCTTTTATATTTCAGAAGAGCGACCGAGCGAGGGGGCGGGGAAAAGATAGATTCTAGCTGGACCTGGTCCACAATCCATTGCGTTTTTTTCTCTTTTTTTAGTAAAAATGTCTGGAGACATCTATACTTTATACGAATATGAAACCGACCCCTTAACTATTATTTTTCAGATTTCGAACCCTCCAATTATTCATCGGTGTGTCCGGATCTGAACGGCCATATGAGCCCCACGTGTCAGAGAGAGCTATCTTCCGCAGTTGCCTTGTGTCCTACCTACAGACGTCGACGAGTTGTTAAAAATCTGAACCCGAATCCATTTCCAAATTCGAAATCCAATCCCGGATTCGAATCCAACGGATTTTAAAAATTCATATTCAAGTCCAAATCCAACCAAAAATTAAAAACCAAAACCTAGGGATGTAAAACGGGCCGAGTGGCCCGTGAGCCGCCTGGCCTGGCACGACTACTGTTACTGTAGCAGCCGTGCCAGGCAGAGTTTTTGCGGCCGGCCGGTCCGGACCTGGGCCGTGCCGGGCCGGAAGGTCGGCAAAAATCTGGCACGGCATGGCCCGCATGGGCCGTGTCTGCCGGGCCGGCACGGCCCAGTAGTTTAAATTCCTCTGGGCCTGGCTATGGTCTATCATCTATGGACCTACTCACCTACCTATAGCCTGTAGGCTGTTGTAGCATGTGACTCTGTGAGGCCTGGCACTGGCAAACCCTTGATCTTGTAGGATGGGCCCAACGGCACTTAAGCCGTTGGGTCCTTCTTATTTTTTTAAAAAAAATTACTTTTTATTTTTATTTTTCTAAGAAAAAAGGTCAAAAAAAATTAAAAATATTTTTTTGATCAAAATGACCACAATGCCCTCACTAACATTCAAAATTTTGATCGTTAGGGAGAGCATTTTGGTCAAAAAAATGAAAAGTATTTTTATATTATTTTAAAATAAATAAATTTTTTTTACATCTATAAATACTCCTATAAATCTTCAAATTCACCACAACAAATAATTCTTTAATTTTTAAATTTTTATACTTTCCTCTAATGTAATTATGTAATACGATTAATTCAAAATTTATATTTTTTTTTTGTAATTTTTTTTAGAATTTCAATTTCATTTCAAATAATATAACATTATGAAAAAAAGCTATTAATTTTATATTAAAGTTGGTTAGTGGGTCAAACAAATGTAAATTAAAACGTTTTTATTAAAAATCTATAAAATTGAAAGTGAAAATTAATTTATCTCTAAGCTTTAAATTTTATAAAATATTAATTAATAATATCGAAAAATTAAATTTATTGTTAGTGTTTAATTTTAAAAAAAATTTAAAAATTTTTAAAAGATTTTTAAAAAATTGGGCATAATTGTGCAAATTAAAAACTATAAATCAAAAGTTTATAGTTTAAAAACTAGTTATCTCTTTTTCTTCAAAAAATATTTTTAAAAAAAAATACAAAAAAAAAACAAGAAGAAAGGGAAAAACCTGGACTGGCACAAAGCCCGGCCTGGTCCGTGCCGGGTGGGCCAGGGGGCCGGGCCGACCCTTCCCCTCTAAGTAAACGGGCCGGCCCGGCCCAATCTGAAATCATAATAGAGACGTGCCGGGCCGACTCTTGGCCCGAATCGACCCGAGTAATGTGGGTCGTGACAGCCCAACACGGCCCACATTACACCCCCACCGGAACCTGAACCCGAATCTGAAAATCCGAACCTTAAACAACTATTTCTCTTTTCAATATTTCAAAATATATTACATTAAATCTAAATTTTTAAAATATAAGTTCAAATATAATATCAAACTTTTATATACATATTATATGTAATATAAAATAAATTTGGGTTCGGATCGAGTTAGGGTTCAGGTCAGGTACAGTTAAAATTCATATCCGAATTCATATCCGTCGGGTTTTTATTTTTGATATTCATACCCGAAACTATATCCGTTTAGTATTGGATAAATCAGCTTCGTTCGAATTCAAATTCCGATAAAATTTCGGGTATCCGTACCCATTGACATTCCTAGTCCTACACCCACAAACTCTTGAAAAAACTATTATCTGTATCTGATGTATTAATAAAACTTATACACCATCCATCATACAGTACTCAAAATCAAAATGTTATTTACGCTATGTGTTCTCTACCGCTCTAAAGACCTACATGCAAAAAAATAAAAAGTAATTTTTTACACTTATTTTTTTTTTATAAATCTAACAAAAATTAATTTTTTATACTTTTTGATGTTTAGACAATGATTTTTCAAAAGGTGTGATTGTTTATGTATAGGCATTTTAAGTTATATCTATAAAATTAGATTTTTTAAAAATTTTTGAAATATACATAAAGTGGCATCCTAAACTTCATTTTTTCCTTTTCTTTTCAAGTTATTTAGGTAATTAAATTAAAAATTTTATTAATTTTTCAACGAGGAAATCAATTAATCACTTCAAATATTTTTTCTAAATAAAACTAGAACAATTGATCGGTAATAATTGATAAAGTTATTAAATATTTTTTTTGGGCACTATGAAGACTTATTTATACCACTAATACGTATTCTTCATAAACCGGTTAATGTTGATCACTTTAAATAAATATGAATTTTAGATGATTAATTGCAAAATTTTGAACGTATGGATAGTAAATATGAGATTTTGAAAGTTTAGATAACTATCTATTTGTTATATGCTTCTTCAATAGCAATTGCAATCACAATTTTATAATTTTTTTTAAAAAAAGATTGTGAATACTTTTAAATTTTTGGGCCTTCCGCAATATCAAATTTGTGCTTTCAGCCACCTTATTACCAAAATATATCTTAGCAAACTTTATACATTAAATTTATAAATTAGATTATTTTCACATTATATAATTTGATATATATATTGGGTGATATTATTATGTATGAGAGAAAATTTAGTAGGACTACTATAAAGGATAAAATTGTCCTATTCTACTATTAGGGGCTGTTTAGTTGCATGCATTTTCCAACTGCATTGCAGATAGAAATGCATGCAACCTATTAATTTTTTGTTTGGTCTGGTATAGTTAGACCCAATTACTGCAATTATATCTGCATGAAAAGGCCCAACTGTAGCAGTTGGTACTGCAGCCAAATTGGATGCAGTACCAACTGCAGCAGTTGAGTGGAAGTCGGCTTACTCATTAAAAATATAAACAAAGTGTGATTTTTTTTTCATATGCTTCTTTTTTTTTTTCAAAAATACATATATTCATGAAATCTGATAGGATTTAGTAATGTCTGTTAGGGTCAATAAATTATTTTCATACGCTTCTTATTTTTCAGTTTGCTAGTTTAATAATATCTTAGTTTTTATTTTGACCAAATTTATAATATATTTACATTTAAAATTTATTAAATTCATACATAATTTTATAATATATAAATTATATATAGATATAAAAGTCTTAATTTGTCACGCCACGGATTACTCGTTTTTCCGGGCTCGCTAACAGACCCGCCGTATACATAGGTATTTTTTCTGTATACGAAGCAAATAAGTAGAAATACCTGTAATCATACAATATTACAAACAGTAGTATAGAGCAGCTAGGAAAATAAACCATATATAAAAACTGTGGTTCAATACATACATGTGATCCAGGTATACAAATACTCGCTATGGCGAGATAACAACAACTGTATGTAAAGACCCAAAAACTACAACTACCTGTAGCTGGTGCTCTTCTAGCTCTGAAACTCGACTGGAAGGGCTCTAACTCGCGACGCCCTCGCCACGATCAAGATCAGCAACAGCAGCAGCCGAAGGCGACGGCTCTACAAAATAGTGGTAACAACTGGGCGTGAGAACTACTACAAAAAGAAGTGGTCATCAGTGGGTACCGCCCTCGAACTCATCAGTCCACCCACTAAATCTACAGGGATAAGCAGGAATAGTAAAGAAAGCTGGAATAAATCTATATCTAAATATCGCTATACTATCATGCTCTAACTCTAACCCTCTGTAGAACAATGTCAACTCAGACCCAATCTCAAATAAGGACTGTAATCATACCCGTCCCTGAGACTGTGACACACCCGTCCCGCCTGGTTGCGACTATATAGCTACCTCCACACTAACCAATCTGTGGAGAGCAAGTCCAACCTGTACGAACGACACCAACGCAAAAGCATAGCGCCCGTCTCCGGAGTGGCACTCGTGGGAGTTACCCAACTGAGTATGCAGCATATCTCTGTCGAGCTCAATCAGGCTCTAACAAGCCAAAGTCAAGTAGCTAGGGTCAAAACAGGTCTAGAAATCAAACTCACGTGCCTTCGGCACAATCTGAGACCAAAAACAGGAATCTGGGTCCACCGTCCACCCCGACGGCACCCGACAACCCGAAACAGTCTAAACTCTGCTGTAAAAATAAGCTCGGCATCCCAGCACGAGCGTAAATGCATTCTAAACTACCCGGGTATCCACCGCACTGAAACAGCGGTGATACAATCAAACCACGGTTCCTAGAGTTAAATCAGGTAGTAAAAATCATATGACAGGTCGAATCGCTGGTTTTCTCCTAAGTGAAGTTTCAAGTCCAACATGTATATTCATCTAATTAATAATCATGCTCCCAATTCAAATTTCATACATGCTACAATCATTGAATTTGAGCTACCATATGAAATACAAGGACCGAAATCATACATGTCGACTGCACACAAGCACTTGGAGCGAAACCGATGAAACACCCATCTCTACAGCAAATCCCTGGAAGCAAGGAGGTCATGAACAACCAAGAAGCTCAGCCGCACTTGCTCTCAGCCAGCAATGGTCCGCATCTAAGAGCTAAACATCAATTCCACTAAAATTTATCAAAAACCTTCAATTTTAGCACTTAAGCTAACTTTAATCCCAATTGAAATGTGAAAACTCACCTAATCACATCCAAATCTGGTGAGAAAGGTCTCAAATCCAGTGGAATATATAGAGATATCAAGCTCAGGTCCAAAATCCCTCTGCCTCCAAAGATAGCATCAAAGAAAACTCATAAACTTGAAAAATCTGCCCAAAACAACAGCAGCAGGGAAGAACTTGAGTTCGACCAAGCTAACATTCACCAAAATCTATAATATTAGATTCCGTGGATTCCTCTTGAAGTCTAAAATCCAACAAACTAAGTTTCACCACAATCCGACCTTCCTATATCGCACACGAACTAAAACACCAAAGGTCGTCGCTGGAAAACTGCAGAATCAGCACTTCTCAAGCTGAATTAGTGGACTTTTGATGCAATTTGAGTGATTTGGAGGGATTGGAATGCATTTGTAAGCTTCCCTATGAGAAAGAGAGGAAAAGAGCTTACCAGGGGCGTCTCCCACCTATTTATAGGGTGATCAAACGGTCAGATAAGCCTCAGGAACATTGGATACAAACCTACACTGCTGCAGAAAAATGAAGTTCTGGGCGCCCAGAACTTCCAGCCTGCATAAACAGCCCTCTTCGGTTCCTCCGCTTGCGGTGTGCTGCACCCTTATCCTGGTCCGGCGGACCTCACCTACCACGAACACGTGTCAACGCCAGCGATATATCCAAAGTAAACTTCTGGACTCATTTTTGGGCGCCCGGAACATAGGATCCGAATTGGCTTCTAGTTTTGCTCAAACCAGCACTCAAGATCTAGGCGCCCTAAACCCACTTCTGGGCACCCTAAACTGGCAAAAGTCCAGTTTTGCTTATTTGAGTCTGTCGAATCCATTTTTGCATCCATTTCGCGCAGAAACAACTCCGACTCAGTCCGACACTCTCCAGATGTGTCGACCAGTCACTAACACTGAAACCAATCCTACCCAAATCTCTAGAACACTACATAATTAATAATTAAAACATAATTACGTTATGCTCAGAAGAGGTAATCTCACATTTCTATCTAAAAATTGACAGAATTTACAAATACAAATCTCAACTGCGGACTAACAAACAGAAAAAATATAATTGCAGCAGTTGCATAAAACCAAACAGACTAGATGTAGTTATGACTACAATATTTACAACTGTATGTACTTTCAACTTTACTATTTTTGTAACTACATCCTACCAAACGGCTCCTTAATTGTTATGAGTTTCTTAATTGTGACTTACGATATCTAACTCGGGGATATTTTTGCAAAGAGTTTATACCGTAGATAAATGTAAAATATGTTTTTAAGAGATTGACTAGGATACTATCGATAGTACCAAGCACTTGGTGCTACCGAATTTTTTACCGTTAAATTTAACTCTCTGACTATTTTCACCCGTTAGATTATGCTATTTAACTAACAACTTACTCAACCCTAGAGGGCCCACATCATACTAACCATACAATCCTTCATCCAAAGGCCGAAAATCTAATAATACCAATAACTTGTACTATTGGTAGTATTCTAGCCTAGCTCTTGTTTTTAAATACTTTACTGAGATATATCAACATACAACCTCAACTTCAAGTCATTTTGAAATTTAACATTTCAACTATTTTATTTTTTATTTGAGAACCTCTTAACTAATGAACTTTTTGTTTGAATTTTTATATTTAGTTAAGATAA
Source organism: Ananas comosus (assembly GCF_001540865.1). Lineage (NCBI taxonomy): Eukaryota > Viridiplantae > Streptophyta > Magnoliopsida > Poales > Bromeliaceae > Ananas > Ananas comosus. Next base: position 6,484,751 of record NC_033636.1, read on the forward strand.
AAGTTTTATCAAACTTAATGACTTTACTATCTATACATCTATACAAGTATACAACTATATTAATCCCCAATGTTTAAGATGATGTGGCGCTTCCTCCTTAGTTTAGGGTTTTTCTTTTTTTTTATTTCTCTTCTTTCAATTATATTCTTTTAATTATATATTTTGACTAAGAACTTACTCAACCCTAGAGGGCCCACATCATACTAACCGTATAATCCTTCATCCAAGGGCCGAAAACCTAATAGTACCGATAACTTGGTACTATTGGTAGTATTCCAGCCCAGTTCTTGTTTTTAAATACTTTACTGAGATATATCAACATATAACCTCAACTTCAAGTCATTTTGAAATAGACCTTTCAACTTTTTTTTCTTTGGACTGATAGCTAATCGAGTTATTAAGTTTAACAAATTTCTAATTGAAATAAGAAAAGTAGCTCGAATTAAAGCAATTACAGGTTTAAAGGCTACAGTCCAAAGAAAAAAAAGTTGAAAGGTCTTTTTGAATTGGTTTCTAGTTGAGGGGGTCTCATACAATTTCTTTTTCTTTTTCTTTTTTTTTTTCGGTTGTAAGTAACATATCCATCATTTTGATGTTTGAAACAATTGAGAGTGTGTAAGTTTCCCATGGATTCTCTTTGTTTTGTACTTTTGCATTTGATCCAGGTGGTTTCAAATTTTGAATAACCTTTTACATTTTTTGTGATTTGAAGCTACTTGATAAAGCAATAACTAATTATAATTACGATTTACCCTCTCAAAATTTCCTACCATTATTCTCAGATAATCAAGTGGCCACCACCNATGAGTAAAAAAATGAATTCAAACAAAATATATATGTTTGAATCCAATTCTTCACTCCTTACTTGAACCGAACGAAACTCTTCTTTTTTTTTCGAATTGAACTGGTCTACTTTGTTATATATTTTGTTTGAATTCATTTTTTTACTCATTACTTGAACTAACCTGCCTTTCTTATTTGAAGCGAACCGAATTGAACTAGTCTAACCATTAAATTAGACAATGAAGAAAAGGTTACTTGGATCAAAATTTCAGATGATATGCTTATAAAAGATAGTGGAGATGGTATTACAAATATTGTTTCAGCTGTATATGATAACATCCAACAAAACAACAATGATGCCATATACTTAAGAGATAGAGCTATTATTACACCTGTGAATTAAACAGTTGATGAAATAAACAAATTTGTCTTATCTTTACTACCAGATGAAGATAAAGTTTATATGAGTTTTGATTCGATTTGTAAGTCGACGACAAATGCCGATGACAATGATGTTCTGTACCATATAGATTTTTTGAACTCTTTAAAGTTTAATAGTGTGCCTCATCACGAACTCCATTTGAAAATTGGAGCTCCGATAATGTTGTTACGCAATATCAACCAAAGTGCAAGCCTGTGTAATGGCACTCGCTTAATTATTACTCAGTTGGCTTCGAGAGTTATTGAGGCTCAACTATTCACTGGAAATCATGCTGGTGAGAAAGTTTATATCCCTCGCATTATAATGCATGTGACGGAAACAAAGTGGCCATTTACTTTGAAAAGAAGACAATTTCCGATTCGTTTATGTTATGTTGTGACAATCAACAAAAGTCAAGGGCAAACATTGGAAAAAGTAGGCCTTTATCTGCCAAGATCGGTATTCTCGTATGGACAGCTTTATGTTGGAGTTTCTCGAGTCACCTCACTGGAAGGATTATGAATTTTAGTTGAAAATAAAGGAGAAAGTTTGAAAGGATATGCAAAGAATATTGTTTATAGTGAAATTTTTGATGATCTAAACTAATTTCAAATTACCTGCTTTTATTATGAATAGTAAGTGTAAATTGATGTTATAAAAAAAACCTAATTTGTGCACAAATAAAGAATTTGTTCTAATATTTTTATTTCTTTTTGTAACAGAATAGCACAGGATAGAATTCATGCTTTTGGATCAGCTGACTCTACAACAACAGCATGATAAAATCAAAATTAGAGTTGCTAGGCTTTGGGAATCAACAATACCACACCTTAAAAATCAAGTATTGAGCCTAGAATGTCTACTCATAGATGAAAAGGTAATTATATCTTTCTCGGTATTTGTATTCTACTAACAAGTTGGTTGCTACTTTCTTACATAATTATTCGCTTATGTTGTGTGTAGGGATATTCTATGCAAGCTACGATTCGAAAGTATGATATACAACAATTCAAACCAAAAATTACTGAAGGAATTGTATATTTTATCGAAAAGTTCAACGTCATACCAAGTAGAGATAAGTATAAAATTGTGGACTGCAAGTATATGATTCAAATTAATAAGTGGACAACTATTACTGAAACAACATATAATGTGGAGACAATTCCATATTATTGTTTTGAATTTTGTGATTTTGATTGTATTAAAGGCAAAAGAAACAATGACACTTGCCTCATAGGTAACATCATTTGATTATTTAGATTATTTTTTTATATTAATAAAAGAATGTTGTTTGAGTAAAAAAAAATAAAAATAAAAAAAGGAAGAAATAAAAAAAAAGGAAAGATGTAAAAAAATATATATCCCACCTCCTCTTTCCAAAAAAAAAAAGGAAAGAAAGAAAAGATGAACCAAAAAAAAAGGTAAAAAATCCATACCTTATATGATCAAGATATTATTCCTTTTTGAATTTTTTTTGAATAATTTCCAAAAATAAATAGGGATCATTAGAGGCTTATTATAAGTATTAAGTAGCCTCTAACAAAAAAAAAAAGAGGAGGAGAGAGAACCGAAAAAAAAGGGATTTCGGCTCTTGCATTCGACGACAACGGCGACAACGACGATCACGACGACTTCTACGACAACAAGAGATGTGCATGCATACGAATAGCGTAAGTACGATTTTCTTGTCGGTTTGATCAACCCGACCATCTTCGTGATAGGTTTCGAACCGATCAAATTTGACATCAAATCGTCACTTTCGCCATGTGTATGCATCGCTAATCTCTAAATCGTGCGGCCATCTTCGCGATAGGCTCGACATGGTCGAAATTGTTGATCGAGCACCGAATATTTTGCTACGTAAACCGTGCGGCCATCTTCGCGATAGGCTCGACATGGTCAAAATGGTTGATCGAGCGGCCATCTTCGTGATAGGCTCAATACGATCAAGCCTGTTTATTTTACTACATAAACCGTGCGGTCATCTTCGCGATAGGCTCGACATGGTCAAAATGGTTGATCGAGTGGCCATCTTCGTGATAGGCTCGACACGATTAAACCCGGCGTACTTGAACAAAACGTGGTAAAAATAATAATAATAATAATGAAAATAAAAAAATGGATGGGTACTGTTTTGATTCGCCATCTTAGTGATAGGCATTTCTCGAACCATATGCCATCTTCGTTCGATTCGATTGTATTGCTATTTTCGTGATAAGCATCACCATCTTCATGATAGGCTCGACGTGATAAAAAAAAAGGACGAAATTTCGTATATTTGGAAAAAAAATGAATAAACAAACAAAAAAAAACAAACCCAAAAAAAAAAAAGAAAAGGAGGGCAACCCCTCCCTCTCTCTCTCAGTTTTGTACAGAGAGAGAGAGGGAGTTGGGTTTCCCCCTCTCTCTCTCTTTCTCTGGCAGTCAATAAAAGGAAAAAAAGAAGAAGAAAAAAAGAAAAGAAAAGAAGAACCAACAAAATAAAAAGAAAAGAAAGAAAAGAAGAACACCCCTCCCCCTCTCTTTCTCTCTCTGGCAGTCAACAAAAGAAAAAAGAAGAAGAAAAAAAAAAGAAAAGAAAAGAAAAGAAAAGAAAAGAAAAAGAAAAAAAAAAGAGTTGTTCCCTCTCTCTCTCAGTCAAAAAAAAGGAACAAAAAAAAAGGAACGAAAAAAAATTTGAGGAAATGAATTTGAGCTATTCAATTTAAAAATGGTTCAATCCATCATTTACTTATGGGCCCAATGAACAAATTCCATAAGCAGTCAAAAAAAAATAAATAAAGCACCAAGCCCACATGCAAATTCGGGCCCACAACCTGTAGAGCCCGAAATCCAGCCCACATGCAGATTTGGATTCAAAATCAATAAAAATCCAGTCCTCATACAGATTCAGGCCTAGAACATTAAAGCTCGAAACCCGTCTCAGCCAACATGCAGATTTGGACCCAGAACATATAAAGTCCAAAACCCATCTCAGTCCACATGCAGATTCGGGTCCAATGCCCAAAACATGTAAAGTCCGAAACCCATTTCAGCCCACATCTAGATTTGAGTCCAAAACTAATGAAAATCCATATAAATAAACTTCTCAATCCAAAACCCAAAATCCACAAATAAAATCCCAAAAATTCAAAGTCCACAAATAAAATCCCAAAACCCAAAGTCCACAAATAAAATCCAAAATTCAAAGTCGACAAATAAAATCCAACCAAATCTATCAAACCTATGTCATCCAAATGCCTCCAACCCAAACCGAATTTATGGGCTTTCCAAATTGGCCCCTTATTATTAATTAATTCTATGAATTAAATTTTAAGGGTTTTCCAAATGGGCCCCTTATTATGAATTAATTCTATAAATTAATTTCTTGGGCTTTCCAAATCGGCCCCTTATCATGAATTAATTCTACGAATTAATTTCATGGGCTTGCCATGTAACATACCGGATTTTGATATAACAGTAAAAAATAAATAAAAATAGTGTGAGATGCTATTTTTATTGAATTTAGAGAAATAAAATATAAGTCAGAAGTGACTTGTGCTGAAATCGGAATGAAAACAGAAGATTTAGAATTTTCTGTGAGAAACGGGGCTGATATTTTAGCAGAAAATGCATAGTGTCAGAAAATTATGAAAACTGGAGAGTATGTCGGAATTATTTTTATGGGGCTAGATTTAAAGTTTCATATTATTCTGACACCCGGAAGGTGAAAAATAAAATCCGACTGCTATCTGCTAGAGATTACGGTTCGGTAGAGCTTTTGGTGACCAAATATAGTCGAAACTGAAAGATTAAAATTTCTTTCGTCAAATTAAGTAAAATCGAGCCTGACTGTCAAATTTGAGCTCAAACGGACATTCAGAAGGGCAGGCGCAAAATATCTGTACCTGAGCTGAAAGTTGAATTGTGTTGAGGGGTTATTTATAAAAGGGATTTTTGACCCTTTTCTTCTCCTCCCTCAGCCGACCACCACCACCCCCACAGCATACACACACGTATGGTCAGGGAGAGAGAGAAACCCTTCCTTTCTCTCTCTAGATTTCTCCCTCATCTCTCTAGATCTCTCACTCAAATTCGCGGCGTTGGCGGAGAGCGAGCTTGCGAACGCGTTGGGAGCGTCGGATCGAGCCTTCATGCGCCTTGTTGAGCGGCGTGCTTTCGTCTCGACGTTCACATTTTGGTAAGCTTTTGGGATTTGGTTTAATCCTTATGCTTAAGTGTTCTAATGGCCTCTAATGTGTTGTTAACATGTTAAATCCTTAATACTTGGGTTAATTGGAGCTTGGTTGAGGTAAGCTTAATGCTCTTTAATGGTAGATCTTTAGAGCTTCATTTGTATGCCCTAGAAATGGATTTAGTAGAATCCTTAGATGCTAAATAGATTACTATTGCATGAATTAAGAGATTATGTGATGATTTCTTACAATAGTGCATCTTAGGCTCAAAAATGGGATTTTGCAAAATGTAAGGGTTTAATCTAAATTAACCCTATGTAAACCTAATTGCTAGGTATACGAACGCGTTGGCGAAGTCGGTTCGGCGATTCGTCGAGTCTATGCGAAGATATTGAAGAAACGGACGTTTCGGCTTTGTTTCAGCCTGGAGGGCCGAGGTGACGTCCAAAAATCACGAGAACGGATCCGGAGCATTGTGGCATCAAGTTATAGATCTTAAAATTTCGGATTGTGGATTGGTGGCCGTTTGGTGGTCAAGTGCAAGTTCGAGCCGAACCGGGCGGCGGGTGCCGCGGGAGCCCGATTGCAAGTGACTACAAGCAATCGGAGAGCGATATTAGGTGGGTTGTGCTCTACCGAAGCGATTAGATCGCTTCCATGTCAAAGTGGAGTATGGTTTTCTAATTGATGCATATATACATAATGGTAGTTATAAATGCATTGATTAATGCTAGTTGAATGCATGTTGCATGTTATAAGAATGCCAAGTGAATACATGATAAGCATGTGGTTAATGCTAAGAAAATAAATGATGTACTGCACGAAATGTATATTATAACGCGGTAAGCTTTACATACTACTAGAACTACGTGAAATGACATGTTCCGCAATGTGAGACATAATATAAGTATACCCTACTTATATATTAATGATTATAAATATAATATTATATGATATTATATATATATATATTAGGATCGAGTTGCATTGAACCTAGTGTTCAAGGACATAGGTTAGTAAGAGTAATATTGAACCTAGTGTTAATAATAATAGGTTGAACAAGTGTGGCATCGAACTAGTGTTAATAAACATAGGTGAACAAGTGTGGCATCGAACCTTGTCACGCGCCGAGGTCCCTTTCAGTTTAAAAGATAGCGGAAAAAGCGTCGGACATTTTTTTTGAAAATCTGACCCAGAGTATGCGAGCTGCCACAAATACAAGGGGAATCCACTTTCACACGGACAGAGTCTCCCCTGTTTTGCACCGGCGTCGCACAAGTACAAGAGTTTCAAAACATTATACAACCACAACCATATGAAATACAAATGACCAACAGAATATACATTCATACACCATTCCACAGGTTCACATTAATACATCGATATTTAAATATAAATCCCACATCTATCAGTAAAATGGTTTCAGCCACAGAAACAGGTTTTGAAATTCTAAGATACAAGATCCACAGAAACCTTTGAAAGCAGTTCCCTACACAGGAACTTTTATCTTTATAAAACGCTACCACGAGGCAGTAGAAAATCTTTTATTTTACAAATTCAAAATTTTTATTACATTCATGAAAATCCAATTTTTAAAGTATAAAAATACTGAACCAGGTAAACTATCTAAACCATGTCAACAGAAATGTAAGGGTAGGAACTAAACCAATACCCTAGGTCGGAAGACTCTATCGACCGCTACGAACGTACCTCACGTCTCTTGCCCAAAACTCATCGCCTGCAATACCTGAAAAAATGGTGGGGGGGGGGGGGGGTGAGGAACATGTAAACATGTCTCCCCTCCAGTGGGTACCGTAAGCGGAGATGACGAGGTACTCACTAGTTACGGAGAACTAAATAGATCTAAATGCTTGTAAAGTAAAGATGCCTGATAAGTAGGGAGCTGACAAGTATAGATACAGGTAAATAAAACAGTAGCTACAATAAACAGATAAGATGTACTGGAATAAGCCCACTACAGCTACTGTATGCATGCGTCAACTGACGATAACCTCAAAAGTACCCAATCTCGCCTGCCTATTGTCGAAAGACCTCAGGCCCATGCCACACTGCTCACCCATGTACCTGACCCTCGCAATGAAGCCCCTAGGTTCGAAGCATATCTCGCTGCCCTATTGGTCGAAGACCTCCAGGCCATTCCACACTGCTCACCCATGTACCTGACCCTCGCAATGAAGCCTGGGTCCGAAGCATATCTCGTCTGATGCCCGTATTGGTCCAGAAGCCTCAGGCCCATGCCACACTGCTCACCCGTGTACCTGACCCTCGCAATGAAGCCCTGAGTCCAAAGCATATACCTCGCAATAAAGCGCCTGGGGCTCACGGTGGCCAATCGACACCACTTTCCGGAAAATTCAACACCTCTTTGCGGTGGATCAGACCGCCTGGTGTTCAGATTGAAATAGATTACCTGTAGTGGCGATCAATGTAGTATGCTCAAAGATCTTCCATCGGCAACTAGCCGACAATCCAGCCCCTCAGGGCACATCGACCATATAGGTCATCAGCAACTAGTCGGCTACGTAAGTTAAGATAGAACTGTAGCAACTCGACCGAATAGGTCATAGATATCAAAATAGGGGAACCACCCAACCAAATCACAGATATAGTGAACAGATAGGTCAACTCTACTTCTAAGTATGATATCGACATGGAAATAACTGAGTAGAGGAATGCAGATATAAATGCAGGTGCAAGGTTCAATATAACTGTAAGGTAGAGTAAACAGTAGGGGTGAAGAAGCGTCACCGAGCGTGCACCACTGTATCGACTACGGGTCGAAGTACCCACCTGTACAACTGTCGCGCCAGTCTCCTGACTGCAAAAGAACGTCAACCGGACCTAAGGAGGGTCCACTGGGTTAGTGTCTAACCCACAACTAAGAAACCCTAAAAGCACAACCCCACAAATAAACCCACGAGAATCGGTTTCCCAAACCGATCGTCATAATACGCCGGAACTCCCGTAATCGCACCGAGACTCTGCCGGGACCCACGGACTGTCCCGGAACTCACCGACTCGTACTACGAGTCGCCCGCTGCCACTAAATACAATTTTACGTGTGACTTGGCAGCAAAGACCTTAACTCACTCCAAAATGATTATCGTCGGATAATCGTTCCGAACCGGGTTCCCGGAAGTGTATATTTTGACACCGGAACCCACCGTCGCTCACCCGTCATCTCTGAACTCTCGAAATGACGTGAGTGACCAGCCAACAAGGCTCAGCGACTACACATCAGCTCACGAAGCACCGTCGGAATAATTCCGAACTGAACCCGCGTTCCGTCGGCGGATTTCGCCGAGAAACGCACCGGAAATCACTTTCTGATTCCCGCAAAGGCTTGGGGCCTTGGACGATCAGTCCAGAGGCTATCCTCAGCCCATACTTGCTGCCAACAGCAGCCACGACGAACAAAGTTGTATAAAAGCCCTTCCGAATACCCGAAATCGCATTATTTCATGCGATTTTGGCGCTTTTATGGTCCGTCTGCACAAACCAGAAGTGAATCAGCGAAGCCGAGACACCCGCTGACAGGTCTCGGCATGCCGGATGCCGTGCTCACCTTTCGGAGCAATTTCGGCCACTGTGGAGAGCGCGGGAGTGATGCGAAAATCTGCGAACAGCGCGCACAGCATGAAGAACATGCTTATCTCGCAAATCAGAAGCTCTCAGACTCCAATGAAGGTGGCCACGATGATCAGCACTGAACCAGGATCATCGTGCTCACCTTCAGAAGACTCGGGGTGGCCTCGGTTCACCGGAACAATCACCGAAACCCCAAGACACGGTGCAGAATAATTGCAATACAAGCTTACCGGAGCTAGGCAGGGCTCGGGGTGGCCGGCGGCGGCCGGACGGCGGACAGGCCGGCCAGGGGAAGGTGCTCCAGGTCAGAGGAAGCCGGGGCTCGCGTCAACAGGCGACGGGAGGCGGCGACGACAGAGGGCAACGATGCCCTAGTCGCACAACCCGAGGAGAGCATGGGCTCACCACGGTTGACAGGGAGCTTCGGCGGCAGGTTAGCCGGCGGTGGACGGGTGCGGCCGGCCAGGCGGAGCCGGTGATCGCGCTGGCCGGCGGCGGAAGGCGGCGACGTGCGGAGGCAGAGCTAGCCCCGGCTCGACCCACACTCAGTCTCGGCGGCCGCAGAGAGCAGGGGTGGCGGCCGGCGGCGTCAGGAGCGGCGGCGATGGCGCGCGGGGTCACCCCGGAGGCCAAATGAGGCAGGGCGGCCGAGCTAGGGCTGCTACAACTCGCAAGCCTCGAGCTAAGGTCTGCTCGGGCCGAGCTCGTCTGGGTTGCCCGCGGCTTGCTTGGGCGGCGCCGGCGGCGCGCGAGGATGGTGGGGATGGCCGGTGCCGGCGCCGGAGAGGGAGATATCTTCCCAGGAAGCTTCCAAGATGGTCTGTGGTCGCTTCCCGAGCAACTTCGGCAGAGAGGAGGAGAGGGTGGTCGAGAGGGGAGGAGAGGAAGATGACCATGAGTTTTCCGGCGGCCGGAGTTGCTCGCCGGAGGTCTGGGCACGAGCACAGGCAGGGCAGGGACCTGCTGGGGCTATCTAGGGCACGGTTGGGGAACTAGGTCGGCTAGATCTAGGGTTTCTTGCAAAAGAACCCTAGATGCACATTGTATGCAATGTGCAAATTGCAGAAAAGTCCTCCCCATGGTAAGTAATTTCAGCTGAGTCCCTGACAGGGAGTGTAACTTGCGCGTATGCACCTCCACGTCTGATCTCACGCAATTCGACACATAAAATATAAGGGTTTCGTGTGAAATACCAAAAATGCCGCTTTGACCTCTTAGTGAACATTTCGCGTTTTCCGAAAATTCGTCCGTCGGATTTTCGATCCGACAGCACCATCGCGTTCAGCACGTCGGGGGCATCAAAACTACAATCTTGTTTCATCCAATTTGGTCACGGATTCGCGACGGAATCCCTCCGCTCTCTAATTAATCCATAAGTCACACATAGACTTATGTGAAAACCCAAAAACCTTTAATTCAAACTCGTATTTGAATTCCCTACCACCAGTAGGTACTTGAAACATCTCTCACCCATCTCCAGATCACTAGTACAAAGCACGAGGAGTTTTAAAATGCACGAATAGCAAAGAGCGAAAACCCTCTTTTTATTAAAACTCCTTTTTATCGAAAACCGTGCATCGGATCTGAAATCCGTCAGTGCCATTGGTTCCAGAATAGCTGAACAGATCGAAACGAGCTATTGGATCGCTATGAACGGAGTCCGATACGCGCCGAAAGCCAACTCTACTCCGTTTCTTCTCCGAAAAACCGGAGTTACTATTCACTTTAAGTGAAAACTAATAATCGCGTATCTTCTCCATTCTAGCTCATTTTCTCCTAAAACTTGACGAGTGCTTATGTAATTAAATTACACACATAAACACCGTCAACAGAGAGTTTAGTTGCATTGTAAAAATCTCAGTCCTTACATTATCCCTCCCTTAAAAGAAGTTTCGTCCCCGAAACTTGACCACGTACCCACTGAAATCGCAATCAGACATTGCTCCACCAATGTACTGGTCATTCATAAATCTTCGAATTTGGGCAGATCAAACTTCTAAGAAGGGAAGATTAGGACTGCAGTTCCACTCTCACAAAACGAGGGGAAAACGTTCCGACCTAAAATCTACAAACCAAAACTCACCGGGATTAACATTATCCTATAATCTGCGAACAAAAACAGTCCCGCTGTAAGGATTATCTGATCCCAATATTACCAAATCTGAGATAATTAAGCAACATTCAGAAATTTAGGTCCACTCTACCTTGGTCCGCATAGCCGTAACCGACTCGACTACGTCGCAAGTTCACATAGAAAAGTCACGAGACAACCACTTTAATCTAGAGTCTATTTACGTAGACTGAAACAAAAAACACCAACTATCCAACAATGTCAACCTGCTCACCAAGAGCGAATACGAAACGTTGTTCTAAGACCTGAGTCAAAATTCTCGCTTTGGAGACCACAGTCTCCTACCAGTAACTACACAAACTGCCAAAACCTCATCAACGAAAAGTCACCTGCGACAATCTATAGTCCTAGGTCCAAGACCTCACTTTCCACCTGACCAAAAGGTCCAACTGACGATACCAATTGGCTAGACAATTTTTTTGTCTCCTCAAACTTAACCAGTACCAATAGACCACCGAAAGCTCTTTGCAAGTCCATCACTTGATGCACAGGTCGCCAATCGCAAAAGCGATACTAACTATCGGTGATGCTCAACACTGGTCTCCACAAGACCCTGTCGCTGCCGTCCTACCATGGACCCTAGCGATCGATGTTCCGAGCAACACCAAATGCCTGTCTCATTGAGACCCTGGCGCACCTGTCACCAAATAATCGGACAAGCATAACCTTCCAAGGTTTGCGCGATAAGCCGAGCCGCAAACCTTATACGCTATCACATACGGTGACAATCAAAGCCAACACCCATGCTCAAGTCACTCCACAATTGTGATTCCGAACCTCTCGATAATAGACCGAGACTATTAAATAACCAAACCTTTTAGTTGTAACAGGTACAACTAAAGAACTACGAACAATTAGACTCAAACTAGAGTCAAAATCCTCGGTAGTGATGATAAATCAACTGCGCAAAACCTACCAAAGAACAGTCCAAGGCTCGCTACATGGTCATAGATGACTATCACTCGAGCTTTCCCACCAGACACTCTAGAGAAAAATACCGACCCAATCCAAAAGTCCCCAAGCAGGGAAAGGGTATTTCGTCCCACTTTCGACAGTACATTGTCTGCAGTCAATGTACTTATCAAAAGAAAGCGAAATATTCGAAAATCTACTACCAACAACAAGTTGGAAGCGCAACACGTCGAAGTATCAAGCCCCTTGATACCTCTTAACTGAACCGGAAGCTCACAACCAATACTATCGAAACATCGACTTTACAAGTCGACATTCGAAATCAGAACGACCCTGAAGCGACTCATAGGGAGTCCTATGACTTTCAACATCCGAAAGCTACTAGCGACATTAAGCCGCGAACTGTACCAACTGAGGCTTCAGGAAACGGTTTCTCTAACTGATTTCCGCACCACAAACGAGCTATAGTCAAAGCTCCGAGAATTTCGACAATACTTGGAGTAACTCGAGTCAAGACAGATCCTACTAAACCATCAACTATCCCCTGACATCAATTTAGGTGTCAGAACAATCGCATACGATGTATGTTTCAACAGGGACCTGACACCAAAACTGTGTCAATCTGACTCTGGTAGGAAGAATGAACGAGGTAAAGGTCAAAAGATTCGAACCGCTGATTCCAATCAGCAATCAAAGAGGAGAGGTAGGCATCGCAACCCTACCCAAAGATCTGTGGAAGCAACACTAACAATGCAGTCGCCTAAACGACCGCTACCAAACCCTGGGCTACACCCTAGTAGCCCCACTGAAGTCACGATCGTAACTGATCACAGTGCCGTCTCCGTAGAGACACTCGCAACAGCTCTCGTGTCCTAAGTAGAGAGAGTGGCCTGGGCGTCGACAGTTATGACACTCGCTTAGGCCCGAAAATCTCACTTGGCCCTTCACGACCCCACCTGACAGGAGTGGCAACACCTGGGGAATATCGTCCCTAGGTCGTACAAGTGTGGCATCGAACCTAGTGTTAATAAATATAGGTTGTACAAGAGTGGCATCAAACCTAGTGTTAGAGAACATAGGTTGAGATTAAACCTAGAGTTAAGTCAACCTAGGTTGTGAGATAAAGATAGCGAACCTAGAGTTAAAGTAACCTAGGTTATGTGATAAAAGTGTTAAACCTAGAGTCAAGTGGACCTAGGATGGAAAGGACATTGGACCTAGATAGGTCCATACTATAGGGTTAAGACCAACCCTTGAGTTATGTGAAATGGATTCTGGAATCTCAGAGCTTATGGAACACCCAAAGTGGTGTTGGGCGTGTGCGACGATTTCGCCGCCGGATGGGTGAGCCGAATTGTGATTTATACCGGTTGAGCCGGTTTGTGGATCATACCGCTGGTTGACTCAAACCATCGACATGGCATGTGCGACGTTTCACCGCCGGGTGGCTAGGTCATAGAGCGCGGTGAGCTGTGGAAGGTTGAGGTGCATGTATAAGTTCCTTCACCTCGAGCTGGACAGAGCGCGGATTATCCGCAGTGGATTGACTTAAGACCGAGTCGAGTGGCATGGTGTGACTAAGGTAAGAGTAACCTTAGGAAAGAATGACAAATGAGCATTATATGACTAAGGTGTGAGTACCCTTAGTAAAGAATAAAGAATAACTAAGAAGAAAGAATAGCTAAGAGTAAAGAATAGCTAATAAAGTAAAAATGGCTATAAGTAAAGAATGACTAATATTAAAGAATGTCAAGAATAAAGAATTGCAAGTAGTAAAGAAAGGCTAACGCTAAAGAATGGTAAATGATAGAGAATAAACTCAGTAATCTACTTGCATAGTTGCATGGATTTTATATCGCATATTATGAGGCATAGCATATTTTTCCTTATTCGTATATATATCTGTTGGACTAACATGTTGCAGTACCTCCTTGGACCTATTGGTCCTGCTTTTCCCTTGGGTGGCCGTACCCACTGGGAACCATGGAGTTGGTTCTCATCCCACGTTGTTTTGGGGTGTTACAGGTTCGCACGTGAACGGCACGGCGGCGCGAGGTAAGGGCGTAGCTCCGTAGATAGCGGCCCTACCCCCGAGACTGAGATAGCGGTACCCCGAGGTGGTCTAGCTTAGGGGTTTGAAGACAAAGAACACAAATGTATCAAACTTGAAATAATTGTGTTAACTAGATTGTATTTTGGAAGTTGATTGTAAAAGAAAATTGTGATGTAAAATACACCTAAGATGAATGTTGTAATAACTTAGTTGTTTTATGTTTTTGATATTTCCTTATGCAATCTTTGGTTGAATTCGGTTCCTGGTTGGAATATTGTGAATTGTATCGATTGCGACGCCTTGGACGTACAGGGGAGACTCTGTCCGCGGTACAGGAAAACCTTGTCCGCTCGGCGGTTTGTTGGCGTGCCCGAACTCGACCAAATAGCCGGGGCACAGGGCGTGACAAAGAATTTGACACTTTTGTGCCAAGGTTCATTTTTCTTCCCTTTTTCTCTTCTCATCCTTTCTTATTTTTCTTCGAAATTTTGTGTTTTTTATGAGAACAAGCATGAAACATGTGACCATCTATTCTCAATAAGCATATATCTTAGATATTTGATGTCTTCCTAAATTGATTATTGTTCAGTAGTATTTCCAACAGATGCACAAGAGCTATGGGAAACATTCAATATCTATCAAATGACACAGAGAGAAAAAAAGCTCAACTTACTATTAGATGCTTGGTAGGTGATTTAGATAGACCGGAACAATACTATCCTCTGAAATCATACCTAAAATCCTATACAAACCATATCCAACATTCGACACTAAGAGTCTTGAAAGGAATCCTTGCCCTAGCTCGTTCTTTAACTTTTCAAATCTTTTCCCCATATTCATTTCATCTTTTTATTTTATTTATGTTTTTTGCTTATTCTTTGGTTCCAGTTGTCTCACCCTTATAACTAAGTTCATTTACCTGTATGAATTCAACAAATAGCTTGCTATCTTTTTCTAAAAAATATAACATTTTTTACGAATATTAAAAAAGGGATAATTGCCTATATGCCTATCAAAAATTTTAAAATATTTTATTTATCCTTACTTTTTTTGTTTTAAATATATCCATCATATATTTGTCCGTTATTTATCGTTGTTGGTGCCCGTCAAGTCATCTCGGGTTAAGTTTGAGTTAAATTTCTATCATAGTTAAAAAATAATAAAAATATCTATTTTGTCCCTAATTTAAAGGCAAATAAGAAAAGTTAGTAATGGTAGAAATGTATATTTAAAAGGGCAAAAAGTCAAAATATTTTTTTTGCCTTTGAATTAAGGGCGAATAAGAAAAATATTGATGATGATAGAAGGGTATATTTGAAGAGCCAAAATGATAATTTTACAAAGATAACATTTCTTTCTAACAGTTTACTAACATAATTTAAGTTTAAATTAGGGTTAAAAAAATTTAAAATCTTAAAAATATATTTTTAATATTAATTTTTTAAGACAGGTAAATATGAAAGTTGGGCTTTTTAAGGCATATACAAGTAATTGCCCTAAAAGAAAAGTGTAAGATAAAGAGTAGGTTTTGTGTGCTATCAGGAGCACGGAGGCCTCCGTGCTTTTAAGCCGCTTTCGATCATGTAACTTTCGAATTGACGATCGACTCCGTTAGACTTGCTCTAGTGTATTTAAACTATTTAGAAAATAAATTTTGTGATTTTTTGATATCATTTACCTGGTGATCGAAAGTACTTAAAATCAATGGTTGAAAATACAAATCTCATAAAGAGTTATGATGTAACATTAAAATTTTTGATCAGAGATATTGATCTTGTTGTAGACAGTATAAAGAATTTTTTATCAAAATTTCATCTAATTTAAATATTTCTACACCGTTAAACTTACAAACGGCATACATTAACCATTAAAAAATGATTGATTTTGATCGACCGTCCCTAGCGCAAGTGGCAAAGGGCTTTGTAGTTGGTGCCCGAGGTAAAAGATATTAAAAAATCGCAAAAATTATTTTTTAGGTATTTTAAATATGCTAGATCAAGTTTAACGAAACCGATCATTGATTCGAAAGTCTCATTATCAAAAATAACTTACGAGCATGAAGCTCTCCGTGCTTTTACTAGCACATAAGACCTACTCGTAAAATGAATATTAAGCCGTGTTTAGTTCGGGGTTAAGGGGGTTGGATAACCCCTTAAGCCCGGATTTAATCCCAAACACTCAATTTGGGGGCTAGGGTTAGGTAACCCCTTAACCCCGGGGTAGCCCATTTGGGGCGGTGTCAGCTAACCCCAACCCCTCCCCAGGAATAGGGGCGGGATTAACTTAATCCCACCCCTATTTAATTTTTTAATATAAATATTAATTTTAATTTTAAAATTTAAAATTTTAAAAATTTATATTTTAATTTTAAAATTAATAATTATTTTTTAAAATTTAAAAATTTTTAAAATTATTATTTTTAATTATTTAAATTTTAAATTTGATATTTTATATTTGTAACTTTAAATTTTTTAATTTGAGATTTAAAAATATAGATTTTAATTTTAAATTTTGAATTTTAAATTTTAAATTATTATTTTTAATTATTTTTAAATTTTAAATTTGATATTTTATATTTGTAACTTTAAATTTTAAATTTGAGATTTAAAAATAAAAATTTTGATTTTAAATTTAAATTTAAAAATTAAAAATATTATTTTTAATTATTTAAATTTTAAATTTAAATTTAAATATAAAAATTAGTACAAAATTATTATTTTCTATTTATAATAATCCAGTATCCTTCTTATCCCACCTATTTCAACCAAACACTATTTTATCTATACCTATACTAAACCTAATTTTCAACCAAGCATAAAATTACTTTAACCCGACTTTAAACCTAAATTTAATTTTATTTATGAAATAACTAATTTTTATTTAATTCCGAACCAAACTGAATAAGAGTTGAGTAAGAGTTGCGAAAGGCGGTGAGCCTATGGTGTCTACTAAAAAAAAAAAAAAGAGAAAAATAAACAAACAAAATAAACAAACCAATTGTACGCTGCAGCTTGTCCGCACTCCGCAACAGGACTTCTCCCAGCAGTCCAGCACTGATCGCCACGTCGCGAACGCACTCTTCAGTCTTCCCTCCTCAACACAATAAAATAATATATATAAAATAAAACGAGCTGTCGCCGCGAGGCACCCCCTACTCACCTCTGCAGACAGACTGCCCTTCCCATTTCTCACTCTTCACGGCCGTCGGCAAAATGGATGATGCGCCGGTGCCGGTGGCGGAGCCGACTCTGATGCTCGAAGCCGCTTCCGAATTCGCTTCTTACCCCGGTAATCCCACGCTTCCTGTCACCCTACTGTTCCTTTTTTTTTTTTTTTTTTCNNTTTTTTTTTTTTTTTTTTTTCCCTTCTCACCCATCTCTATTTGCTATCGTAGGGTCTTATAATGATGCTTCCGTGAAGGAGTTCCTCGACCGCTTCCCCCTTCCCATGCTCTTCAGGTTGATTCCTCTCTCTCTCTCTCTCTCTTGTTAAATAATACGTAACCATCCTTATTCCCCAAAAGCTTAAACCGGTAATCTACACTTACGTTTAAATATTTTTGTATTTAACGTCGCTTGCGTCTAGACTCGAGATTTTTTGCTAGGTCCATTATGGTAAAAGACTGGCGTGACCCGAACTCAGAACCTCCTGTGCTGATATCATGTTAAGTAATATGAAATAACTGATACTTTCTAAAAAACTTAAGCCCGAAGAGAATGGCGTTTTAATATTTTTATATTTAACGTCTCTCTCTTTGCTTTGTCATTGTAAATGTTGTTTACAGTTTAAATTGCTGAATTTGGTGTAGTTCCTGGGTTTTGGTGTCAAATGGTTAGGTTATTTGTGCATCACAATACTAAACCTTGTTTGGTATCATTGCTGTGTTTTTTTTTTTTTTTTTTTTTTTTTTTTTTTTTTTTTTTTTTTGAACACTAATTTTGTATAATTTGATATGCTTTTCTTTTCTTGTCATTGTTGGTTAACTTGCAATGCGTTGTAACAAAATTGTGGAACCCAAAAAATATAGAAATTTTTAATTTTTTTTATATTTTTTGTTGCCAAACAAGCACCGTAGATTCAAGGATTGCAAGTAATTCATCATTCCCTCCTAATAAAACGGCAACGGTACAGAATGAGGGTTAGAAGTTATGATTTTTTGTTTGCAAATGAACTTGAACCTTAATTTGCTACATATATACGACTCTTCGTTTAAATTAGCATAGTATATGACGAGTCTAGTTTTTAAATGGCGAGTAAGGCAGATTTAGTATTTGATCCTACAAAATTTTAATAATTTCTTGTGAATCTTGCCTCGTTTATTACGGCTAGATTTGGTCGCGCTTTTGCTTTTGCTCTCAAGTCGATGGTGGAGCGTTTGGCAAATAAAAAAAAAATTGAGTTTCCCCTGTAGCAGGAAGTAGATATGAGAGTCCAAATCTCCGAAGCAGAAGAACCGTAGGTGATTAGCATTTTTAATGAACGTAGTTTTAAATAGTCTAATATTATCCACAATTTTCCTTTCCCTACATTACTTAATAGAGAACCCATGTAGCTAGCCATAAGCTTTGGTTTTTCAAGTGTTTGAGTAGTCGCCTGTTAATGGTTTATTAGCTTCGAACAAATGTCCCTAAATGGCTTATACACACACGGCTAAAACGGGAAAAGAGTACCCATGACAAAAGGGCTTCAGACCTATCAAGGACCGATAAATCACTTCCTGAGGCCATTTTTGTAACATCCCTATGAGGGGTAAAATGGAAAAATTTATCTTCTGGCTCTGATACCAATCTTAGCACTAGCTCTCAACGCAAGATCTTTAAGAGCTTTATAGAGTGTAAGACTATAGACTTGTTGACTCCTAAGTTGACCAAGGCACTTATCACTGCACCAAATAATGTCCCCAGCGGTATCTAATATTGTGTTAACTATATAATATATGTTTTGCAGTTGGATGTGAATTTCCAGATTTTACTACTTGGTACTGGAACCTGGATTTATGACTTCGATTGCAATGCGATTTTTTTGTTCTGATTTTGTAGGTCATTGCAAAATGAGGAAGAAATACCTGGGTTGGAGGAAACAATAGTTTCCTGTCTAGATAAAATATTTAGCACGAAGTATGGTGCATCTTTTCTCCCAAACTGTGTGGTACGTACCAAAATCTTTTACCTTCTTTGATAATATTGTTTCTATGTAGTTAGGATTTTGTTTGCTGATGGAACATTAAATGGTGTTTTGAACTGGAAAGAGTCAATTTTGTATTTCTACCTTTTTTTTCTGAAACTTTTGCAGAAGGTAATAAGCTAATAAGTTTACTGATGAAAACTTAGCCATGTAACTGTTTCGTCCATTGATTGGATTTGACTATATTCCATCATTATGATAATATCATGCTTGCTTAATACAGAGAAAGCATCTGTAGTTAAAAATTTGCAATTAAACGACAGTTATATGACGAATGACAATGAATAATTTTAATTCATAAAGAAAAGATCAAATTGATTGGAATCAATCTAGAGTCTAAACACATTAGAAAGTGGTCCTGCCCCAGTTGCAACCTGTAACACAAGTTTCCGACAGCCTGGTTGCTATTTTAGCTGTATGGTGAACACAGATTACTTATTTCTTATTGCAAGCTGGTTAGTTTAGATCGGTTGATTTCACCCTCAATTTGCAGTCCATCTTGCCTCGACTGCTATTTTAGAATAGAACAATTTAAACAGAATATTTACACCCTTAAATATATTATGAAGTTCAGATTTATCTAATTGACTTTTGTGTACTTCACTGGCAACTTTACTCTAGGCACAGGTTCTTCACCAGCCATTGCATGAATGTTGATGAGAACATACTTATTATGCCCTAGCCATTGAAAATATTAAATTTTCTACTTGAAGTTAGAATCTAAACAATTATAACTAGGTCTTGCTTTGATCCCTAAAATTTGTGCTATTACGAAATCCTATTGATTGCTGCTTCCATATTGCTTGCAACAGCCAGGATATATCTCGCAGCTCGTTTGGTGCTTCTTGATCATCTTTCTTTGGACTATGCTAATGTTTTATATCTTCTTTTTTTTGGGTTTAATGGTACAGTTTTAAACCCTTGGCTAGGAATAGCTAATATTACTTAATCTAAAGATACATCATTTCAATTATGCTTCTCAATTTTGTATCTCAGTAATATAAATTAACAAAGAGTTACCTTTTTGGCATATTTAGGTTCTAAGTCTTCGAGCATTATTACAGGTTTATCACTATAATAGTATTGTGTTTCTTCTTAAACTAACTTACTGCTATTCTTTTTTCTTTCCAGCCCTTTATACAAGCTGGACTGCAGGCAAACTCTCAGACTATCAGATGCCTTGCTTGTAAAGCTGTATGTCTTAATGAAATGATTACCTGATTGACATATTTGGCTAAGAATAATGATTTAACGTAATGTCTTCTTAATCTTATACTAGACTACTTAGTGCTATGAAAGCACAAATGACAAGTCCATTTCAAGTATTTGTGTATCCATCTCTGAACTCACCACGCTTGTCCGTTGGGGTTTTCCACCTTGGTATTGTTTATCAAGTACAATTGGGTAGTTCTGCGGCAGTGGCCTTCTTTCATGGTGAATAGCATCTGTTGGTGATATACTATCAAAATTAGGAATTTATGGAAGGCTAGCTACGAACGGGAAAAAAAAAACTTATCATGACGAGATGTCAAATACTTTCTTGTTCCGTCAGCAGGCTTGTCTTCTTCCTCCTTTTCTATGGGTGTAATTATTTCCACTGTTATTCTTGAATATTTATTTCACTACGAGGTGTACATGTTGATACTTAATATATTTTTGTTTGGTTTTCTTGATTTTACATACTGCTTTCACTTTTCATTGAAAGACGGTTAGTCTTAGTTAGAAATATGTAAAATTCAGAAGATTTGAGAGTCTTAGTACTAGATACAAGAATTGTTTGAAAATCAATTTGGAGTGGTGACCAAGTCGAGGCTGCTTTTCAAGTAAAATATACATGTTATGAAGAGGTTTACACTGTTGTGTTTCTTGTTTCAGTCTTGTATAAGGCAGAAGTGCATTTTATGTGATTGAAAGAATTCTATAAGAACGACATTCTATTTAATGAAGTACTAAAAGAAGTGACTACTGATTGATCGAGCGGTTCCAGTTTATACCCCTGTTCTTCGAATAAGCCAGAATTTACTACACTATAAGAACCGGGTCTATGCAAAGCATTTTACTCTGCAGGTGTCCAACCTTCTAGAGAATGCTGAAGATATGGAAGCTGCAGTGCAGACAATTGAAGAACATAAACTATATCCACTACTCATAAACTGCTTAGTTGATGGGTATTTATCTCCTATGTTGACTCATATATGGACTTTTCTGGTTTTAAAATACTTGTCCTTTTCCTTTTGGGACTGTACTTGAATTTCTCACTAGTCCAGAGAATACGTTTTTAAAAGATATCTGTAACGACTAGTTTGGGCTTATCTACAAGGATAGTGATGGAAAAGTCCAGAGAGTTGTTCTCTGCAGTGATTTGAGTTCAACCCAGAGAAAAAGGATCTTTAAATTGGATTCCAGAAAGTTGGATCTTTAAGTTCTTTTATTAACTAATTATGTAGTGTCAGAAACTTCTCTTTTTTCAATCTTTGTTCTTACAACAGTCACAATTTTACCCTGTGTCTCCGTGTATTTCTAGCATCTTTGAAATCTGATGTCATGTTTATCATTTACCACAGGAACGAACAAACTTCAACAGCTTCACTGGATGCTATAAAGAAAATCGCTCATTCTCCTGAAGGACTTGTAAGTTTTTCACTAATTAAGATCAAAATATTAGTGTGTTATCTTCTAAGAACTTATTCTATTGTACTGTATATTTGCATTCAGAGTGTTATCTTTCCTACTCATGGCGAAGGATCTAATCAGCTAAAAAACTTGGCAGCTAACTCATCTTCTCTGGTATGTTGTCCATTCTCTTGAGCTATCCCAAACTTATAACTAATCATGGACCTCCTATTATTAAAGCAGCTATTATGGTTCTGTTACTTACCATATGATGGTCAAGTATCATTGGATATTGGAGCTCAAATAAATCACTCTTCAATTTCTGTAGTTTTGTAGGTATTGTGTTCACAGTGATATTGAAAAGCTTCAATAGTTTCTATCTGAAAACTAGATTTTGAGGGGTATTTTTTCTACAGTTGTGTATTTCATATTAAAACATTTCAGTTATGATTTCAACACTTACAATAAATGCTTTTGAATGGTTCTTTTAGGGCCGGATTCGAATTTTGTCTATTATAGTGAAGCTCTTCTCAATTTCTTGTTCTGTTGCAACGGCAGTTAATGATTCCAACCTGCTTAACTTATTTGAGGTTGAAATCAAAGATAGTCGTGACATGCTGACATCTTTGAGTGCTCTGGAGCTTCTATATGAGGTAAAATAATCTAAGGATCTCCTCTTTTTTTTTTTCCTAATGATGAATTAAATGATTTTGCATAAAACTTGCTATTTGCATTGAAATTCTGAATTCTTTGTTCTTTGTAGGCCAATTTGCATAAAAAATCCACTTATTTTGGGCTTTTGCAAAACCGGGCCACCTTTTTCGTTNAAGGTGGCCCGATTTTGCAAAAGCCCAAAATAAGTGGATTTTTTATGCAAATTGGCCTTCTTTGTATTGTGAGGGAGTCTCATTTTCTGCCGCATGATTGCAAATGCTATAATTTAGAACTGACAAAGTGAACTTAACAATGTGCATACCAAACAATGCATGTATTCTTGTGTGCAAATATACTTGGAGAAATATTTCGTCTGTTTGAATGCATGAATATCTTCTTTTGGGATATCTCTTTCCATACTCGATTACTCAGTTTTTGTTGCACATGAGAAAGGAAGGTTGCCTGAATCTGCTTGGCATTCCTCAAAAGAATATATTGAAGCAACTATAAAGTTGGATGTTAAGCCCAAATAGATGCTTATACGACAGAAACTGTTAATTTCAATTACTTTGTCAAACATACATGCCGACCGACCAAGAATTTTGCCATAAACAGAGCTGGTTGGCTAATCCAATGAACCTCAATTAGTTAGGATTTAGGACTAACGTAAAATCTAAACCATGCTTTATTATTATTACTATTATTATTATTAATTGTTGTAACTAGTGCCAGTTATGCATTACTTTCTAGTTTAGCAAACTAGCATTGATGTGATGTTTCCATTTTTTGCACAGTTGGTGGAGTCTCCTTATAGTACTACAGTCCTCCTAAAGTCTACATTGCTTCAACTATTAATTGACATGATCAGGTACATTTCAACATTGTTGCTATGTTAAAACACTTGGTTCGAATGTTTTTGTTATACTTTCAGTCGTCTTGTTTCAGCAACTCCACCGTAGATTCCGTTCTTCGGTCACGAGCGGCTTTGATTAGTGGAAGGCTTCTTTCATCAGCTGATGCTTATGCAGTGATTGATGAACCAAGTAAGATTAGTTTCTTGAACTTGAAAGATAGTCTATACTGTTGAAACTTTTGTTCATATGAATTTACTATGTGATTTCTTTGTTAAGTTGATCAATTATTGATATCTATTATATCTGATGCCTGAGAGTGAAGTACTCCCTTGTTTTTTCGTTCTCTTTCCAGTATTCTGGGTTGGGGACCTCTAAGAGTTCGTTGACAAATGCATAATTGAGAGAAATTGATTAAACTTCCACTGCTTATCCCAATAGGATGACATTGAATGATTTTTAACCAAGGAATAACTAGCTAATTTCTGTACTTAATTACTTTAATATTTTAGGCATGAGAAAATTTATTTATTTATTTTTTTGGTACCAATATATTCTAATCATTCTTAAGTATGTTTTTATAAATTGTTTTGTATATGAATGATGTAATTGCTTACTAATTTCCATGCAATTTTTTTGTATACCATTTTTATCAAAGGATAAGAAAGTGACTTGGGCTTGTAGAAGATAAGGAACACAAATTGGGGAAACCAAATTACACCCAAAGTGACCCTTTGTTTCATAAAATTTGAAACATTTGAGTACATCAACATAAAGTTAAAGAGTTGGGTAAGTAAGTTAACTTATTTGTTTGAAAAGATTATGAAAAGAGGGTTTGGAGCTATGCCATTAGCACAGGGGTCATATCGTGCTGCTACCTTGTGTTTGCCGCGAACGAACCGGCCCCGCTGTAGGTTGTTTCTAAGGCGAGTGGTCATTCATGGTACAGATTAAATTTGTTTAAATATTATTTTTGAAATCAGGATTATAGGTTCATGGCTTTCAACAGATTCAAGAATCTGCTGTTAATTACCCCACACTTTCAGTGTTAAGGAACCCTCGATTAAGAGACCGAATATAAATGCTGATAAAAGAGATCAAGCAGGCAAATAAAATTTTATTAATATGATTTGCCGTGTACATGGCTTAAGCAGGGGCATTCCCCTATTGTACATAAATTTTATAAGACTAGATACTCAATTTAGCGACTTGGTGGTCGATTGAAGTTTTAATGCTCAGTTTAATGGCATGGCGGTCGGTTTAAGTTTGGTTTAACGATTTTGCAGTCGTTTGAATTGGGTTTAGTTTAACGACTTTACGGTCGTTTGAATTTGGGTTTAGTTTAACGACGTTTCGGTCGTTTGAATTTGGATTTAGTTTAACGACGTTTCGGTCGTTTGAATTTGGGTTTAGTTTAACGACTTTTTGGTCGTTTCAATTGGGTTTAGTTTAACGACGTTTCGGTCGTTTGAATTTGGGTTTAGTTTAACGACGTTTCGGTCGTTTGAATTTGGGTTTAGTTTAGCGACGTTTCGATCGATTTTAAATTGAATTGCTCAGTTTTGCGACATGGCGGTCGATTGAAGTTGAGGTGCTCAGTTTAGCGACATGGCGGTCGAATGTTCAGTTTAACGACTTGATGGTCATTTGTTCAGTTTAACGACTTGACGGTCGTTTCTGAACTTGATTTGCTCAGTTTAACGACTTGGCGGTCGAAAGGGTTTGGTTTGATTGCTCAGTTTAACGACTTGGCGGTCAAATATTCAGTTTAATGACTTGATGGTCATATCTTAATTTGATTTGCTCAGTTAGCGACTTGATGGTCGACTAAAGTTGAGATGCTCAGTTTAGTGACATGGCGGTCGATTGAGTCGAATCTCATGAAATTGGTTCATGAAATTAATTCATGCTAGGAGCCCATTTGTAAAGTCCATTAAACTAATTGATGAAATTAGTGCATGATAGAGGCCATTTGGAGAGCCCATTAAGTTGGGTTTATAAAATTAATTTATGATAAGGAGCCATTTGGAAGGCTCGTTAGTTCATGAAATTAATTTATAACAAGGAGAGCCCATGAAATTAATTCATAGAATTAATTCGTGATAAGGGGCCTATTTGGCAAACCCATGAAATTAATTTGTAGAATTAATTCATGATAAGGGGTCCAGTTGGAAAGTTCATAAAATTAATTCACGATAAGAGGGCCTATTTGGAAAGCCTGTAAAATTAATTCATGATAAGAGGGTCCATTTGGAAAGCCCAAGAAATTAATTCATAGAATTAATTCATAATAAGGGCCCATTTGGAAAGCCCATGAAATTAATTTTTAGAATTAATTCATACTAAGGGGCCCATTTGGAAAGCCCATGAATTCGGTTTGGGTTGGAGGTATTTGGATGACATAGGTTTAGTAGATCTTGTTGGATTTTTATTTGTGGGCTTTGGATTTTGGATCTTTATTTGTGGACTTTGGAATTTGGATCTTTATTTGTGGACTTTGGGTTTTGAATCTTTATTTGTGGACTTTGGGTTTTGGATATTTATTTGTGGACTTTGTGGACTTTGGGTTTTGGATCTTATTTATAGGTTTTGGGCTTTGGGTTGAGGAATTTATTCATATGGGTTTTTTATTGGTTTTGGATCCAAATCTGCATGTGGGTTGAGATTGGTTTCGGGCTTTACAGGTTCTTGGCCTTGGACCCGAATCTGCATGTGGATTTGGATTGGTTTTGGACTTTACATGTTTTGGGCCTTGGACCTGAATCTGCATGTGGACTGAAATTAGCCTTGGACCCGAACCTGCATGTGGGCTGAGATTGGTTTTGGACTTTACAGGTTCTGGGTCTTTGTCACGCCCTGGGACCCGACATAGGCCCGCCCGGTGCGTGCCCAGACCCGCCATATGCTGCACATATAAGGCGTCTACAACAAAAACAGTAAATAAACCTGTAATACAAACATCTAGAGATATCAAAGCGAGTATACAACTAGGTTCTATCAACAAGTAGAATCAAAGAGACTAAACCACTAAAGTAAGAAGTAAAATAATTCAACCCAAAACTCAAGATACATATAATGGGTGGTCTCTACAAAATGGTACAAGTCTCTCAACCTCTCCAAAATGAAACAAAAGAGAGGTAGGCCACCTATCGACCAATCCCTCGCTAGCTAGCCCGAGGCGATTCCTTTCCCGCGATCCCGAGCCTCTTCCGGAGTGGAAGGCTCTGTAAGAAAACATAAAACAGAGGGCGTGAGAACTATAATTTATAGTTCCCAGTGGGCAATTACTGACCTTAGCAAAATGCACCACTAGGCCCAAAACAAGAGCAGATATGGATAATAAAATATAACTGCAGAAAGGAAAGCATGTGATAAAATACTATACTACTATGCCACAAGTATACATGATATGAACATGGAGTACATCTACTCTATCATGATCCAATATGCCAAAACATGTCTAGTATGTTCTATCACGGCACTCAAGTATGCTAAAATGCAATAAGCAATACTATCAAGTAAAATACATGTCCAAGTGTCCAATACATCTCTAGTATGCACTATCATGACGACCAAGTATACTATAAGTCCCAATGTCCACTGAATCCAACTACGATATACTATCAAGTAGTGATTATTACAAATATGACTCCGTGTCAATTTCCATTTCCAATTAAGGATCTACACAAGGTAGTCCGGCTTGTGCCGCCTAGCTGCCGGTGGCAGTACCAACATTCCCCCTCGAGGAATGGGACTGTCCCGCACGACCGTACAGGCGTCTCGCCACCTAGCTGCCCGTGGTAGCACATCATCCCAAGCTGGAATAAGACTGTCCCACGTGACCCTACAGGCGTCTCAATCCCGCACGCGCGAACTGCGTCGCAAAGGCCAACTCCGGAGTGCCGGCTTGCAGGGAGCGACCCTCACAAGCATGTGCAAATGAGCACAATGGCAAGCAAGCAAAGTCATCGTCTCAGCGATCCGGTCGTCATGGCTCTATCATGGAAATGATCGCTAGCAACTCATAGGTCTAGTCCAATGTCCCAAGTGAAGGTTTAACCATTCATTAAGTCCAATGCCCCTTTATGGCATTAGCTTACTATATCCAAGTCCAATTCCAACACTAATGCCTCTTCATGACATTAGGTTTTACTATGTCCACACATGTTCCAAGCCTAATGCCTCTTTATGACATTAGCTTACTATACCAATTCCAAGCCCAATGTCTCTTTATGATATTAGCTTAATATACCAATTCCAAGCCCAATGTCTCTTATGACATTAGCTTTTTTACTATGCCAACATGGGTTCTAAGTCCAAGAGTGCGTTGCACCTATCATTCTTACTATATGAAACATGATTCCCAGTCACAAACCAAGATGCCATTCACATGCTTAAACCCAACATGAAACCCTCTACTACATAGAGGCCCAAAAATTGCATTATACATAATCTATGTATTTTAAGCATTCTAAAATTCTCAAATATTCTATCTAGCATGAATAAGTATGCAATTTTATTTTACGATAAGTAGAAACCATCATATGAGAATTTTATCTCATTTTGGTGAGGCCAAACCCACCAAGAGTTCCACGCGGCCTTTCGTTGCTCCGACGAAGGTGCCCACAAGCCTCCTAGCTCCCTAAAGGTTAAACTAGGAGTGTTACACGTACGTTACGAACAACACAATGGTTAAACATTAACCAACTTAACAAAATGGCCAAAACTCACCTATAGTGTAGAAATTCCCTCACAAGCTCCAAATGGGAGCTAACTTTTCCAATCCCATCTAGAGGAAGGCTCTAATCCAATCAATTGAGCTCCAAAAGCCCTAGCTCAAACATCCCCAAAAATAACCCTAATTTGCTCAATCTAGGGTTTCTATACAAAATTCATGAAAATCATGATCTGGAGGGGGAAAACAAGCAACTAACCTCAAAAGAAGCTCCAAACCATCCTAGAAATCATCTAGGGTTGAACTCCTTCCCTCCAACAAGCTCCAAACACCAAGCCCAAGCTTCTCCCATGATGGAAATAGCACCAAGAAGCAAAAGGAGCAAAAAGAAGGTTTAATATCTTAAAACCCCAACAAAAATCAAAGAAAATCAAAGAGAAGGAGTGGGGGGCTCCCTTACCTTCTCTCCACTGCCTCCAAGCTCAGGGAACAAAGGGGGTGGCGTGGGGTATGATAGAGTTGCAACAATGCAAATACATCCCTCAAAAACTGCCATTTCGCAATCTGGCAAAGTGTACCGGTACACGGGAAAGTGTACCGGTACAAAACCCTGTAGCGCAAACCCGAGGCTCGGGTTGGCAGAAAACCACATTTGTACCGGTACAACCATCAAGGTGTACCGGTACAAAATGTGTTCCGGTACAACCATCAAGGCTGTACCGGTACACAACCCTGCAGAAGCTAACCCGAGAGCAGACCAAAAATCCAACTTTTTGGGTTTTGGTGCACAGTTTAAAACCTTCATTCTTGGGATGCGAGCCATAGGTCGGAACACTGTCAACGACCCTCCAGAATATCTGGAAAAACTCGGAACACAGATCAAACACTCGAACCTCGCAATTTGCAAAGGTCCAGTGTGTTGAGTCTTGGACCCGAATTTGCATGTGGATTCTGTATGTAGGCTTGGTGCTTTATTTTTTTTGACTGCTTATGAAATTTGTTCATTTGGCCAATGATGGATTGAACCATTTTTAAATTAAATAACTCAAATCCAACTCAAATTTTGTTCGTTTCTTTTCTCTTTTTTTGCCTCCAGTAGACATTGAACTCATTGAAATCAGATAATAGCTTTGCCATTCCATTTTGTAGCTTATTTGTGGGTTCTTCCTTTCTTTTCCTTTTTTCTTTTTTTTTTTTCTCTTTTTTCTTTTGTTGACTGCCAGGAGAGAGAAAGAGAGGGAGGGGTACCCAACAACTCTATTTTTTTGTATTTTTTTTCTTTCTTTTCTTTCTCCTTTTTTTTTTGTTGGTTCTTCTTTTCTTTTTTTTTATTTTCATCTTCCCTCTGTCTTTTTTTTTCTTCTTTTTTTTTGTTGACTGTTAGAGAGGGAAAGGGAATAACTCCCTTTTTTTTGTATTTGTTTTTTTTTTGTTCTTTTTTTTTTTGTTGGCTGCCAGAGAGAGAGCGAGAGCTCAGAGAGAGCGAGAGCTCTCTCTCTCTGTACGAAACTGAGAGAGTCTCGCTCTCTCTCTCTATACGAAACTGAGAGAGAGGGGGAGTGCCCTCTTTTTTTTCTCCCTTTTTTTGTTTTTTTTTTAATGAAATTTCGTCTTTTTTTTATACGAAATTTATCACGTCGAGCAATACGATCGAATCGAACGAAGATGGCAAATCAAAACAGTACTCGTCTATTTTTTTTATTATCGTTTTTATCACGTTTTGTTCAAGTGCGCGGGGTTTAATCGTGTCGAGCCTATCACGAAGATGGCTGCTCGATTAATCCTTTCGACCATGTCAAGCCTATCACGAAGATGGCCGCACGGTTTATGTAGTAAAATAAACGGGCTTGATCGTGTCGAGCCTATCACGAAGATGGCCGCTCGATCAACCGTTTTGACCATGTCGAGCCTATCGCGAAGATAGCCGCATGGTTTTTGTAGCAAAATATCCGGTGCTCGATCAACAATTTCGACCATGTTGAGTCTATCGCGAAGATGGCCGCACGGTTTAGAGATTAACCATGCATACGCACGGCGGAAGTGACGATTTGATGTCAGATTTGATCGGTTCGAAACCTATCACGAAGATAGTCGGGTTGATCAAACTAACAAAAAAATCGCACTTACGCTTTTCGTAGGCATGCACATCTCTTGTTGTTGTAGAAGTCATTGTGGTTGTCGTTGTCGCCGAAGTCTCCTTTTTTTTTGTGTGGTACGGACGAAAAGTGGAGGGGTGCACTTGGCACCCCCTCTGCCAGCAAGACCAAAAAGGGGCTCCCCCTTTGGTACTTGTACACGAGAGAGAGAGGGAGAGTATATAAAAAAACTTTTTTTTTTCTTCACCTTTTTTCTTTTCTTTCTTCTTCTATTCTTCTTTTTTTCTTCTGTTTTCGGTTCTCTTTTTTCTCTTCTTTTTTTTTTAAATTTTTAAGAGGCCCCCTTATATTAAGCCTCTAATGGCTTATGCTTTTTTTTGGAAAAATTTCAAAAGGAAGGATACCTTGGTTATACAAGGTATAGATTTTTTTTTCCTTTTCCTTTCTTTTTTTTTGGAAATAGGAGGCGGGATATTTTTTTTTTCTTTTTTTTTTTAATTTNTTCCAATTAAGGACCTACACAAGGTAGTCCGGCTTGTCCACCTAGCTGCCGGTGGCAGTATCAACATTCTCCCTCGAGGAATGGGTCTGTCCCACACGACCGTACAGGCGTCTCGCCACCTAGCTGCCCGTGGTAGCACATCATCCCAAGCTGGAATAAGGCTGTCCCACGCGACCCTACAGGCTTCTCAATCCCGCATGCGCGAACTGCGTCGCAATAAGGCCAACTTCGGAGTGCCGGCTTGTAGAGAGCGACCCTCACAAGTATGTGCGAATGAGCACAAATGGCAAGCAAGCAAAGTCATCGTCTTAGCGATCCGGTCATCATGGCTCTATCATGGAAATGATCGCCAGCAACTCATAGGTCTAGTCCAGTATCCCAAGTGAAGGTTTAACCATTCATTAAGCCCAATGCCCCTTTATGGCATTAGCTTACTATATCCAAGTCCAATTCCAACACTAATGCCTCTTCATGACATTAGGTTTTACTATGTCCACACATGTTCCAAGCCTAATGCCTCTTTATGACATTAGCTTACTATACCAATTCCAAGCCCAATGTCTCTTTATAACATTAGCTTAATATACCAATTCCAAGCCCAATGTCTCTTATGACATTAGCTTTTCTACTATACCAACATGGGTTCTAAGTCCAAGAGTGCGTTGCACCTATCATTCTTACTATATGAAACATGATTCCCAGTCACAAACCAAGATGCCATTCACATGCTTAAACCCAACATGAAACCCTCTACTGCATAGAGGCCCAAAAATTACATTATACATAACCTATGTATTTTAAGCATTCTAAAATTCTCAAATATTCTATCTAGCATGAATAAGTATGCAATTTCATTTTATGATAAGTAGAAACCATCATATGAGAATTTTATCTCATTTTGGTGAGGCCAAACCCACCAAGAGTTCCACGCGGCCTTTCGTTGCTCCGACGAAGGTGCCCACAAGCCTCCTAGCTCCCTAAAGGTTAAATTAGGAGTGTTACTCGTACGTTACGAACAACACAATGGTTAAACATTAACCAACTTAACAAAAGGGCCAAAACTCACCTATAGTGTAGAAATTCCCTCACAAGCTCCAAATGGGAGATAGAACCTTTCCAATCCCACCTAGAGGAAGGCTCTAATCCAATCAATTGAGCTCCAAAAGCCCTAACTCAAACATCCCAAAAAATAACCCTAATTTGCTCAATCTAGGGTTTCTATACAAAATTCATGAAAATCATGATTTGGAGGGGGAAAACAAGCAACTAACCTCAAAAGAAGCTCCAAACCACCCTAGAAATCAGCTAGGGTTGAACTTCTTCCCTCCAACAAGCTCCAAACACCAAGCCCAAGCTTCTCCCATGGTGGAAATAGCACCAAGAAGCAAAAGGAGCAAAAAGAAGAGTTTAATCTTCAAAAATCCCAACAAAAATCAAAGAAAATCAAAGAGAAGGGGTGGGGGGGCTCCCTCACCTTCTCTCCACTGTCTCCAAGCTCAGGGAACAAAGGGGGAGGCGTGGGGTATGATATAGAGTTGCAACAATGCAAATACACCCCTCAAAAACTGCCATTTCGCAATCTGGCAAAGTGTACCAGTACACGGGAAAGTGTACCGGTACAAAACCCTGTACACGCAAACCCGAGGCTCGGGTTGGCAGAAAACCACATCTGTACCGGTACAACCATCAAGGTGTACCGGTACAAAATGTGTTCCGGTACAACTATCAGGGCTGTACCGGTACACAACCCTGCAGAAGCTAACCCGAGATCATACCAAAAATCCAACTTTTTGGGTTTTGGTGCACAGTTTAAAACCTTCATTCTCGGAATGCGAGCCATAGGTCGGAACACTGTCAACGACCCTCCAGAATATCTGGAAAAACTCGGAACACAGATCAAACACTCGAATCTCGCAATTTGCAACAGTTCAGTGTGTTACAGTCTTGGACCCGAATTTGCATGTGGGCTCTGTATGTGCGCTTGGTGCTTTATTTTTTTTGACTGCTTATGAAATTTGTTTATTTGGCCAATGATGGATTGAACCATTTTTAAATTAAATAACTCAAATCCAACTCCTCAAATTTTGTTCTTTTCTTTTTTTTCTTTTTTTTTTTTGACTGCCAGGGAGAGAGTTTTTTTTTTATTTTTCTTTTCCCTTTTTTTTTTTTTGTTGGTTCTTCCTTTCTTTTCCTTTTTTCTTTTTTTTTCTCTTTTTTCTTTTGTTGACTGCCAAGAGAGAGAGAGAGAGAGGGAGGGGTACCCAACAACTCTCTTTTTTTGTATTTTTTTCTTTCTTTTCTTTCTCCTTTTTTTTTTGTTGGTTCTTCTTCCCTTTTTTTTTTT